>NC_143154.1:26927802-26953237 GCF_041381405.1 Jatropha curcas
AGGGCTATCTGGATATTCTATATTGTTGATTTGCCAATACCATTGGAAAATTGATATTTGCACATGGAAATGTATAGATTGCACTTAGGAGTATCATTACTTACTCTTACCAACTATAAGATGCTAGTTTTAGATTCTTTTTCCCTCAACTTTGATCCCTTTAAAAATGAAAAAGTTGTTGTGAATGCTTCCAGATGGTGAACTAATTTTGTGTTGGGAAGAAAGGCTTCAAATTGCTCTAGATATTTCACATGGAATTGAATATCTTCATGAAGGGGTAGGCTAAATTGCTCTCATAGTTCCCTTGTGAAATACTACTATACACGTATAGATGTATATTTATCCAGCATTTCTTGGAGCAGGCAGTCCCACCCGTCATACATCGCGATTTGAAGTCTGCCAACATACTGTTGGACCAATCAATGAGAGCTAAGGTAAGCTACTATATTTGTACCGACTCATCCTATTTAAGCCTTTAAGGTTTTAGTTTCAAGAGCATAAATGATGGGGACAATTAATAAATTAAAGAAAAGGAAGCTTGGTTTGAGAGTTTTTTACATCCTTTTTTTTTTATTATAGACATATCTTCTGGCACCCTGTTATTAGGTTGCTGATTTTGGACTTTCAAAGGAAGAGGCCTACGATGGGCGCAATTCTGGTCTGAAAGGCACATATGGCTATATAGACCCAGTGTACATGACTACGAACAAGTTCACCATGAAGAGTGACATCTACAGTTTTGGCATTATCATATTTGAACTCATTACCGCTATCCACCCGCAGCAAAACCTGATGGAATATATCAATCTTGTGAGTGACATTCTATTTCTTTTAATAATTTCCGATGCCTGATCTGAATACTCTTTCGTTTCTCCTTCATTTTATTTTTCTACAAAGGCTGCTATGAGTCCCGATGGCGTTGATGAAATACTAGATGAGAAACTAGCAGGAGAGTGCAACATTGGAGAAGTTAGGGAACTAGCTGCCGTTGCTCACAAATGCTTGCACAAATCGCAAAGGAAGCGGCTTTCTATAGGAGAAGTTTCACAGGCAATACTGAAGATAAAACAAAGGCACCTTAGTAAGGATGACACCATGTCTTTCGCTAGTCGAGATTTTTCAAGAGCTGTTAGCAAGATAGAGGATCAGCAGGTTGAGTTGAGTATGATGACCAGTATAAAAGAGGACAATTAATAACGTTTGGTTTTGTTTTCTTCCTTTAATCTTTTGTCTTCTGCTCTTAATTTTCTATCAACACATAGAATGTGATGCCCAAATTAGGCAAATGAATAGATGGGAATGTTGTGGAACGAGTAATTTAAGGTTACTAACAAGTAGTACAGAAATACAAATGCTTCTACAAAGGAACCATTTATTGTAACAATTAAGTTGATCCGAAAGATGGATCGACGATTCAATGTTCAGAAGCTGCAGTAGTTGAATGCTGTTTCTACCACTCTGGAGAAGAGTATTTAGTCTAAAAAACACTCGACAACAAAACCATAGATTGCCATTGATGAATATCCTACCACAATTTTTCTACGGTGAATCAAGCGTCTCCTTAAAGCCTCAACAATCAGCTTCCCTTTCCCTTGAAGAAATTACATAATCAAAAAATCAAGCATAGAGATGACTAGCAATTAGCAAGAAGCAGGCAACTAATGAGGACCGTGGCAGCTAAAAACATATGCTTCAGGTCAAAAGGGTTGATGCTGCTTTTCAAATTTCAATTTTCATTTTCGGTGCTGTACAACTTTTCTTCAATAAATGCAATTATGACCAACCAAATCAATAAAACGACAAAGGATCACAGATAAGACTGCAAAACCAGCAAACATTATCATCGACCATTACACTGATAGACATGTCTTGGGCCTTTTTGGTTCTCTACTCAATCATGTACCTTGCCATATCACAGCAAATGCACAAGTGCTAGCAGATAATAGGACAATGATATGGACATACACATATCATAATTAACAAATGTTCAAACAAAAAACGTGTAAGATGGAGTTATTGATCTAAATCACGACCCAAATCCAACGCGACAAAGAATGACCAGGATGAAGGACAAAAAGGAAGTAAAGAACCAACCCGTACCTACTCGTCTTTCACTTCTAGCTTACACTTGATTAGGAAAATATTAAAACTCTAGTTACTTAATAGATGATGCGCAAGATACTATTATATTAAACCCAGGTGTCTTACTTTTGAAAAGCACATTCTCTTTTTCTAATAACTTCAGATGCTGCACCATATTGTTGTAGAACTCGGCCCTTTACAGCATAATAGCACTCTGCTAAAAAAGAGCTGTTGCTTACAAGTTACAAGTACGCTAACTTTTGCTATTGCTAGCATGTGTTGTGCCTAAATGGCTCTCTTTTCATGCAATTGTTCATTCCAGCTTCCAGCACAATCATACATGTCAGCAATCATAGAAGCACTTGCGTGCATGTGTGTGCAGGCTCACTTCTGTGAAAGGAGAGAGAGAAAGTAGATTTTTCGGTTCATATACAAACAGAACCTGTTTAAACCAGACCTAGAAGATCATCAAGCGAAAATGTACTAAAAAATCACTAAATAATATTAACAAATAACGACAACAATAATAATAACAATTACTAAATAGAGCCATCAAAATGTTCACATTATTGTTTTTATTGATATTAATACAAGTCTATCTACAAAGGTAATCACAATACTAACGCACATTAGAACCTGAATACTAAAGAGGCATACAGCCATTACATTCTCATCTCTACTTTAATAGGAAGCACGTAGCAAGAACCTAAGAATAAGTTGAAACTTGTGTATCACTTGCACCTCCTACAAGACGACCATGACTATACATGTCTTATTCTTCCCTATATGTTATGTTCAACGCTCTCAATATTAACGATAGAGCAATTCAACCAAAAAAGAAAACAAAAGAGAGAGATTACATATAGATGAATTAAAACTTAGCCCTCACATTCAGCCACTGATGACCATGTTTTACCATCCAAAAGTTCTGATATCGTATAAATCAAGTCCGTCCCCCTTAGGAACGACCTGTAAACCAAAATCAATTGCCTACAAATCTCTGGTTCCAACATTTTTTTAATTTCCATTTCAACATTTACAAGATATATTGATAAACAGCTCAAAACTGGCAAGATGTTCCAAGCCTCTGTCTGTGCCTTGGGCCAACATTCCCTGATTTATGATCAGCAAATGCTGAGGAGAGCAACTTCTGGAAATGATCAAGGTACTGCATCCACTCCCGTTCAGTCAGATCAGCCAGATTCACAAAAGTAGTGCTAGCAGGAAGCTGCTCATTCACACTCCTATTTCCAGAAGATGTTCCAGCCAAATACCCACTTTTCTGCATCATACCCTCATGCCGCCAACTTGTCTCACCAATGCTAATACTTCTCAACAATGTTGACATCTTTGAAACAGTTGGAGCCCGGTCCTGTGTGGGGTCAGCATGTTCTTCTACGCTTAAATTTAATGCATTTCCTTCCCTTTCTTCAACTTCCTCCTCTTCCTCCTCCATACTCTCCACCAGCTTGAAAAGAGGTGGCTGTCTATTTCCACCTCTTGACCTGGAACAAAGAGGTTTCATTTCCAATTTGTCTCCCACATTTAAATTCACATTTAACTCCTCATCACAGTCAATGTCAAACTGAAATTCCTCAGCATCTCCAGTTTTCACATCATAAGAAAGATTTTCTGTCTCTATTAACAGACTCCTTGCCTGAATGCATATAAGCTCAAGTTCACTAGGCTCCTCCTCGTGTCCTCGAAACTCCCTACTCATCATCTCACCAATCTCAGCAAGACAGAGACCAAATGATGCTGCTTCCTTAAGGAAAACTGTGCAAATAACCAACACCCTGAGGCACGCATCTCGAATCATGGGCAGCTCTCTTCGGAGCATATCAGAATCTTGAAAGGGGTCAAGGCAATGAATATACTCAAGCTCATCTTCAGAAAAAGGAATTGACGCTTGTGGCCAGTAGATCCACTCAAAATATGGATCCTCCAAGCTTTCTGGAAGGCAAAGGCCATGATCAATTGGAACAAGCTCCACCTGACCAAACCTCCCAATTCCATCAAGCTTCCTGACCAGGAGGTTCCCAGCATGTCTGTCCGTGTTCAATATCCGTATATCTAATATCCCTATCCTATGGACAGCAGCAACTGGAAAGCTTGAAGTCCCATGATCACTGGCATCAAAATCATGAGGTATAAACTGCTGCAATGATGCAATCTTGCTAACCTGCTTCCTTTGTGGATGCTTATTTCCCTTCACCCCATCATTAACATTGAATATTGAGTGTGTGACCTTCACAAGGGCAGTTGAGGGCACATTAGCAAAGTGATCATAGTCAAGAAGGTAAGCCGCTACTTCTCTGAAACCTGTTTCCCCAACTCTGACAGAACGTTTCAAACCTGGCTGCCCCAGAGCATTGCCAACAAAACCTTTTGGATTATTAGGGGCATATGGTTCCTCATCTGTGGGCTTAACAATAGCAACATTTTCGCCATGGCAATTTTTGAAGTAGTATGCCCCTCCAAGTCCACTATGAATAGGACTTGGATCAACTCCAGTTCTCATTGCCTTTACAATTTCCTTTACTAGTTCTTTTACTGCAGCAAAATGATCTGAAAATCCTAATATCTCAATTGGACCACTCTGGTCGCTCTGCTGAAGATCCTTCCCTGTAGGTGAAAGACATGGAGTAGAAGAGCTTCTATGCATAAAATTCTTGGTGAGAAGAAGTGGAGAATCATTCCTAACTGTACTGAGATCATTTTTTAACACCGTATCTCCAAAAATCAAAGAACTTTCTTCAGTTGGGACATTTAGGGCAAGCTGTAATTTTCTCTTCACAGTATGGGCATTGTCACTCCTGTCTAATTCTATACCCAAAACAAAGCCAGTTTCAGTCTGAACAAATACACGCCTCCTTCCAGAAGGTTTTCTTTCCAATTTCTTATTCCTGCAATACTCACCAGCAAGGGCTCCTCTAAAAGTTGCAACTGCCATATCTGAATGTACAGAGTGGTCTAAATCAGGACACATGGAAGGAAAAGGAGAAGCTATAGTTCTCAGAGCTTGCAACAGAGATGGCAGTAGCAGAGAGCTTCTCTCTCAAGCAGACGCCAATCTCAAATGCCAGCAGTGAACGTGGGGAAAATACCACGTTGAGCATCACTATCATCAATAAATATGAAACTTGAATTGCTTCTTCAGTTATCACATCGGAATGGTTGCAGCAAAAAAACAAAGACTCAGTGAAACTGCTACATCGAAGACACCATCTGCTAATTCTGTCAAATTGAAAGATATTGATCATCAGAAGATTTAACAAAGAAACTAAAACTCATAACAAAAGGCATAAAGCAAAAGGCACTGCTCTAAATAAAACCAAATCACATATTTTTCTGCTCATATTTGCCCTAAAAAAAAGCCAGAAATGACTAAAGAAGAAATCAATCATTGAACACTTGAAACTTCAATTGAAAAAAAAGATCACGTGGTTTATATAGGGAATATCCTTCCATTGATCATAGACGGATTTATTCAAACTAGCAGTGCCTTATCAATTAAAAAAAAAAAAAAAAAAAAGTTACCAACCTGCAAAAATCTAAAATCTAGTATACATGGCTGATCTGGTTCTGGGGCTTCCCAAATATCGATCCATGTTGGCAATCATGCCCATGAAGCTATATGCTTTTAACTTTCTGAAAATATCAATATTAAAATAAATAAAGGAAAGGGGAAGCAAAGCCGAAAAATTACAACTTTTCTGACATACCTTCGTCTCAACTTAAGCACCTAAGCCCATCTGAGTGACGTGACATGAAAAGTAAAGGAAGCAAAAGTGCAGGGAAAATAACAAATATACATCAAGAATATAGATGCAAAATTACTTCCCTTCTAAAAGAACTTAAGTAAACTATCTAAATCATCATATCATGTCATATCCCTTACTAAAAAAGAATAATAATAGAAATATAAGCCCTTAAACCAATTAATCAACAATAAGTAACTCCCAGATAGAATCCCTTCTTCACACATTCTGAAAAAAAATTTTCGCTTTCACAATTACATGTCAAAAAAATATATTAAGAAATATCATCTCATCAATTGTGCAAATGAATTTCAAAATTTAGAGTAAAATTCTACTAACATAATTTAATCACAACAATAATAATCCAAGAATTATTTTCAATTTGCTTTTTTATATAATTCTATTGAAAAATATGACTTTTCAAGAGGAAAAAAAATTGATGCTATGCAAAAAGAATAAATTTCTCAAAAAAGTAAAAAAAAAAAAAAGAAAAAGAAAAAAGGTTAACTGCTTTCGAAGAAGTGCAAGATTGATCACTTCACAGTTTTGTCGACGAGGCAAATGATAATAATTAGTTGTCAATTCTTCCTACGATTTTTTCTTGGGATACAAACAGAGAAACGACTGAATCAGAATCGAATACAAGAAGAACCTCACCAGAGATCGGGGAATCGGGCGGCGGAGACGCTAGGAGAGCCACCGCCGTAGAGGAGACGGACGATTGAGATGAGATGCAGCAAGAAATGGAAAAGAACCAGCGGCTATGTCCTGATTTATTCGCGCTCTCTCTCTCTCTATCATCACTACCTCTTCGGGAGATATTGTTTAACTGTCTTTCAGGAGAAGCGTAAGGAAGGATTTTAGCAGATAAATTAAAAGTAAAATTAAAAATTCTTTTTTACTGTATTTATTATTCTTTGGGACAAATTATTTAGTAAAAAAAGTAATCATGACGCTATCTGCTCGGACAACGTGCCACGGAAGACTGGTCAGGGACCCGCGCTATGGCAAATATCTACCCCTGGCAAGCCGGCAAATGCCTATGAAACTCAACTTTTTGTATTTTTTGTAAAAAAACAATCACACTAATTTTTTTTTTCTTTTTTTATTGTTAATTAAAGTTTTCATATATCAGCTCCTCGTGTAATTGCATGAGATGAGTGTTCCAAGTTCCAATATATAAATTAGGGGGTCATTTTGAATGTAGAAAATTTAAATTAACTAAGTTGTTATTTGATTAATTGCAATTTCACTTTAATTATAAATTTAAAATTAATTAAATTTTTATTTTATTAATAATTAATAGTAATAATTTCACTCTTAGCTTATCTTTTTCTTTGATAAAAAGTGAATTCATTGGTTAAATTTGATTGAATCAAGCTTGGAAAATACTCTTGAAACCCATATGAAAGCAGGCTAGTTGAGAAAATTAGCTGTTTATGCAACCTAATAAAGAAGTGATGGAAGCAAAGCAAATTTTTTCAATTGATTTAAAGTGTATTTGGATAATAATTAAATAAATTTGAGACATTATGAAATTAAAATTATTAATAGGTCTCGAAAAGGATATTAAAATTTAAATGGATCTGCACATAAATATTAGATAGTTCGAAACTAATAAGTAATGCAAATTTGTTATTTTAAGCTTAAGAATTAAAAAAAAAATCAAAAGTTTAATTTTTTTTTGGCGAAAATAAAATAAAAAATTTTTGGAGAAAATGGGTAATTATGAATCTCAACCATTGATTTTAATTTTATGGTAAGGAATTTACACCCATATTAAATCATATTTGTTGGATAAATAACCATTAATGGATTTACAAATCAAATCCTTTTTTTTTTTTTTTGATTTATTGAATTTTAAATTTATTTCAATGAGAAGTCACTTCTTCAATCTATGAAAAAACTGTCAACATGTTAACTAAAATATGTTATTTCTTTCAAACTAATCATATTTTCTACTAATCAAATTATTATTTAGGATCTACTAATCAATATAATTAGTAAATGGTGTTCAACTAAATTACATAAATTTAATTGCAGTAATTTAAAAATAATAATGTTATGATATCCCATTTCAAACTTAATAAAGGCCATAATACTAGCAATAAAGACTTTAATTATTAAAATAAATTGAAACATAAAAAATTTACTCATAAAAATTCAAATTCAATTATCATTTTATGATTTAGTAAAAGAACTAGTAATATCCGTATACTATGCACAGTTAAAAAAAATAAGTAAAGTAAAATTGAATGAAATTTCTTTTATTATACTATTAAAAAAATATTAATAGTAAATATGTATATAGCCGTAATTTTTAATCATTAGAGTAAAAATTAATATATAGATATATGTTAGGAGAATGGATTAAAAATGCTGAAATTTATAGAGATAAATAAAAAAAAGTAAAATTAAAGGTGTTAAAATTCATTAATTTGATTTATTTTAGAATTAACTTAAAAAAAATTAATTTGCTATAAATTCATGAATAAATAATTTATTTTAAATAATTAAAAGCTGTATAAAACATCAACTTATCATATTATTAAATCTCTAACACTATAATTAATCAATTATATTTAACATAATTTAATTTAATAAAAAAATTAATTTTTAATATAAAATAATAATTGCTCATATTAAAATTCATAAATTACGTGTCATTGAAATTTATATTAATTATTATTTAATACGCTATTAATTCTCTAACGTTATATTAATCAATTACATTTAAAAGAATTTAATTCAGTCAATAAATAATCATAAAATAATTTATTATTAAATAAATATAAAAATAAATATTTAAAACATTTTACGTGTCATTAATTTTGAATCCTAAGTGATAAACGCTAAGATATATTGATTGAGCAATAACAAGTAAAATCAATACAAGTATTTAGTTTATTCTACGGAAAATGATTGGTCACACAAAGGTGAGGTTGTGCCATTGAATATGTTTTTTTAGGTCACATCACATGTACAATCGAATAATGATCCCACCATAAGGTTGGATCACACCATCATCGTGGTCCTAAGTCCACTCATTATTCTTAATAATATATACTTCATAATTCATATAAGTTAGAACACGCATGGCCCTATTATTAAAGTAATTTCTTTTAAATTTATCGATTGTGGTTCAATTGATAATGCGGGTTAGACATGTAAAAAATTTTTTAGATTCAATCCTTGCTAAATACGTATAAAAAATGGTAAAGAGCTTTAATTGTAACTAACCTGCGAACTGGATTAATCGGTTCTTAATAATAAGCAAATTAAAAAAATAAATAAGCAATCAAGATTTTCCATTGTACTTAAACCATATGCATTCAATATAATAACCCTAAATTTCCACTAATAAAAAGATATATTGAAAATATCGATTACAATTTATTTTTAAAATAAATTTCATAAATTTTATTTGTGAAATTTTTAAGGTGGTTAAATGACATTTTAAAATTATTTATTCAATTGTGTATAAATAATATTTTTTGAGAAAAATAATTTCAACCTCAACACTATATAAACTATTAAAAAGAACTCAACATGCTGAAATAACATATCTGATTTACACAACATGAATAGCCCTCTCATTAGGTTACTAAATTAGTGAGAGAATATTAATGGGTTACCTCTCACTTTTTATATAAGTGATAAGAACAATCAGACTATACTTAGTTAGTTGGTTGACACGAACTTCCTATATTGATTTTATAGTTTAAACGATCTAATACTCCTCTATCCCAAAATAATACAAGTTGTTTTTGGTTTATTATTTTGTCTCAGAATATAAATTATTTATGTATTTTAAGAAATAATAAATGATATTTTTTCTAATGTTGCTTTTATTTACACTAAATACAATAATTACTTTAACAAACAATTATCAGTTTTGAGATAAAAAATAATTTAATCAAATTACTTTTGAGTTTGTTATAATCTAGAAGAATTAATTGCTTTCTTAATTATTCTATAAAAATCTTAAACGATTTATATTTTGAAATCTAGAGAATATTTACTAAATATATAAGGAAATACGTGACAAATCTCAACTTTACAACAAGTATATTAGTTAGGTACGAAAAATTAATTATTTTTAGCACTTTTGGTAATTATTAAAAGTATTTTTCAAATTTCTCTTTTAGGAATCTCTTCTAACTTTTAAGTCGAAAATGATTATATTAAAATCTCACAACTAAATGAAGAAAATATTAATTTTTCTTGGAGAGGAGGATAACCTAAGAAAATGGCTATTTATATTAATTAAATTAAATTATATTTATTTCAATAAAGATGTTGGGTGGAAATTTTTTGGGCTAACGTGCAAATTGAAACTGCAATTGCAGCTGCAGGTGCAGCTTTCTCTATAAAAAGTTAAAAACAGGCAATAATTGTGGAAACCCAGTTGCATTTACTGCCCATTTAGGACGTTTGCCTATCCAACAAGGAAAAGAAGTTTTCTTTTGACCCATATTGCTAGTCTTTTTCCCCAATTCCCATCAGTTTCACATTGCCATTGCCTTTTTTACTGTACTAGTACTAGACCAAAACTTTTAATCTCTTCTTCAGATTCTATTCACCTAATCACCTAACCGAATTACAAAAAGCCACCAGAAGAATAATTTGACCGTAGAAAAACCCACGTGCCCTCTCTTATTCTAATGTAGACGGTGTTCTGCAAATGCTTTTTACAAAGGCTTTTTAGGTAGTTTTTAGATACAACGTTAAAAATTATTTTTAGGTAATTTTTAATTAAAATCTTACAAATTTTAGCTAAACGCTCATAAAAATATTTAACAGATATCAAAATAGTTATTTTTATCGAATAAATCCTTGTCATAGATTAAAATGACTTTCAGGGGACTTCTGGCTCATGTCACGTGTGAGTTGCTACATTTTACTATGTCCACTCAAAACTAGCAAGGAAGGTGGACAGATATTTTAAGGAAAGTGGGTAGAAATTGTAGTGTTGCTTTTTTGGCTTTGGAGTAGAAGAAATATCAGTGAAAAATGTACTTTTTTTATTATTTTTATGTGAATTATTTAAGATTCACCTCTATTAATTCTGTAGTACACTCAATATAATATATAGTATATTAAAAATAAAAGGAGGTCAAATGAAATGAAAAATTTCCTCTCTGTTTTTCCCTGTTTATTATCAGCTTCATTTTCAGCGATGCAGAGGAAACCATTAACATTGACCCAATTTATTACTCACGTGAGATGCACGCTCCCTAAAATGGTAATGGTTAGATCTGACAGGATCTTATAAAACATAGCGTTGTCTGATATATCCAATTCAAACAGTTCTCTAGTATTACTAGATATATCTCACACGCGTCAATTCTATTCTCTGTCTCTGTTACTCTTGACTTTCACTATTCCACTCCTCCTCTGTCTTCTTCTCTGCTCCAGACCTGCTAAATCGTTAAAAGCTTGGAGACAGAGGTCATAGAGGGACTCGTAGTGAGAGAAAGTTGTGTTTTTTTCTTAATTTATTTTGTTTTTGTATGTATATGTGTATTAGATAGATAGATAGAGAGAGAGGGGTGGTGGTGGTGGTGGTGCTCGGTTTCAATGAAAGGAGAAGGAAAGATGGTAATGAAGTCTAAATTGAAATGGGTTGGTTTAGTTGGGTTAGTTTTGTCTGCTTTTTCTCTTTTTGTACACTTTCTGCTAGCAAGATTTACTGAGGAGGGCATTGCAGAGTACCAGTCTTCGATCACAATCTTTTCTTGGAGACCCATCTTTGAGAATGCTGAATTAGACAAAACTGTACTTCTAAAATTCCCTTCTTGTTTTTATATTGCTTAAATGTTTGGATCCTGTTGATGCTTTAGTTGGCTGTTCCTTATTCGACTCCTTTAATAGTATCATTGAAACAGTCCCGTCTTTTCCCCTTTAGAATGTTGGTTTTAGCTTAATCTGTGCTATCCTGTGTTTTGCGTGGATCTAAAGGGGTTATTCGATAAAAACCAGTTAATTTCTTTTTTTATTATTATTGTCTTGAATTAGCTAAATTTTTATGTTTCTTTTTGGTCTTTTTTTTTTTTTTTCTGTTTTCTTTAGTTTGAATATGTTTTTGAATTTCTGCATTGATTTTGGGTTATTAGTATTTTTCCATTTATTTTCTCTTTTTCTTTTTGGGTATAGTAGTACCTTGTATATAATCTCTGATTTGCAGAAACTGTGTTCTTGTGTTTGTTTAGTAGTCCATTTGGTGGATAGTAATAGTTCTAGGTTCAATATGTGTGCAGAGTCCACTATATAGAAGATTATGGGGTCCAGTGAGGCGCTTTGAATCTCTGCATCCGGATGCGAATCCTAGAGGACATTATGCTGGTTAGCTCTCCTTCTTGGTGTTATAAATCTACGTCTTATGAGGACTTGAGTAATTCAGATTTATATTCAACCACTTCTCCAGTTACTAAATTATATTTGTTCATGATTACATGGTTTATGGGTCTTATGAATTAAGATTTAATAACACATAATTCAAGGCAATGTTAAGCTAGGTTCCCATTTTTAACTTGTTTCCACAAAAACTAGGTTCTAGTGCTCAGTAGTTTATTGCCTGCAAAAACATTTTCTATATTTTGTTTTATTTCTACTCACCTATCAGGAGTTGCATAGGCCTTCATGAAGCAGTGGAATTGTAGTAATAATGGGTTCTAGACTAAAATTAACAATTGAAGAAGTGAACGTGAGATGGATTCCATATGTTTTGTTCAACTTTTATTTGTTGTTTGAAGCTTGCAGAGGTCATTGAAGTAACATTTGAAATATGCCAATGACTCCTCCTGATCGAATAAATAACCATGGAGTTCCAACTCTAAATGCCTAATAAAGTTAAGCTGTCTTTGAAATGAATAAAATATATCCTGGCTTTGTGGTTATCCAAATCTTGATGCTTGATGCTTGATGCTTGATGTGAGTTTTAGTATTTACTATCTTATGGGAGATTGCAGTTGTTAAGACTTAAAAGTTTCTTATATTCTTTTCTGCTTTTCCAAGGAAATATAACTATGTATGCTTGCAACTAAGAGGATAAAATCATTTTATGAATACTCCTAACTTTGATATACATGTACAGAACCCAAACCAGTATCAAATGGATATATCTTTGTCAGGATACAAGGTGGTTTCCATGAAATTAGGAATTCGGTGAGGATAGCATGCCTAGTTTATATTTTTGATTTGATAGTAGATTTGTAAAATTAATAGTTGAAAAGATATCTTATCTACTTTTTAGATATGTGATGTGGTTGTGGTTGCTCGGCTTCTAAATGCTACTTTAGTTATTCCTGAGATCCAATCAACTACAAGCAGCAAAGGAATCAGGTGATTTGTTGTTTGTAGGTGCAATATCCAGTTTTATTAAACATTAATCAGCAGCAAAATTATATAGTTGTTAGACGTTCATTATTAAATAGCTATTTATATGTTTGTTGCAGCTCTCAATTCAAAAGTTTTGCATACCTTTACAATGAGGATCAGTTCATGGCAGCACTGGTAAAAGATATAAAAATTGTGAAAACCCTTCCAAAAGATCTGAAAGGGGCAAGGAGACAAAAGAAGATCCCATCATTCAGGGTGGCTTATTCAGCTTCACCCTATTTTTATTTGCATCAAGTTCTTCCTGTACTTAATAAGCATTCAGTGGTTGAACTGGTGATTCCAGAAGGGGGATGCTTGCAGGTAGGCACAACTTGAACTTGATTAAGTGTCCTTTTGTTTTACCTAGGTACATTCAAGGTTTTAAACTACCAATTTGATATTGTTTCCTTCCAAAATGAATCTAGCAAGTCATGAAACTTTTTATTAGATCTCTCCTACTGGTCAATATTTACATGAGTTCTTGGATTCTTCTACATAAATGAGGTCTGAAGTGTTGAGGAGATTGGAGATTAAACGTCGTGGACTATGGATGTAAAGTTCAAGTCCTTGCACTATGTATTTAGCCTATGGGAGCCCTAAATAAAGAGTGAAAATAAGATCACAGGACATAACGTTCAAAGTGAAAGCTGGCCCATGATACCACTTGGCCAATGATTATGTTTGTGCAATATTACGTAACTTCACTTTTCCCAGCATTCATAAGATGGCTTCATGTTTGTCTTCTGCATATGTCATGTGTCCGATCCCTATTGTTCCCTGCAAAAAAGGAATTTTCTTGGTAGAAAATATCACCAAGTGAAGAACTATTGAATTTCTTATTGTTTGAGATTTCAATTGTGTTTTCTCAATCTTGGTTTAATACCATCATTCTTTATTATCACCTGGTTAAAACATATTTCCATCTTTTCTGGTGCTTCTATAGGCCATCCTTCCTCCTCACCTTGAAGAATATCAAAGGCTGAGATGTAGAGTAGCTTTTCATGCCTTGCGGTTCCGACAAGAGGTCCAGGAACTTGCAACTAAAATTTTGCACAGGTCAATGACTATTCATAATATAATATTTTGCAATTTAAATTTCACATGTTCTCTCTTATTATCTAAATTTCTCACATTTTAGGTTACGGGCTCCTGGCCAGCCGTTTATAGCCTTTGATCCTGGGATGACAAGAGAGGCTTTGGCATATTACGGCTGTGCTGAACTCTTCCAGGTACCTGTGCCAAACTCAGATTGGCATGATTAGTTCTTTGATTTGTCAACATATTAAGCTTTAACTGCATAGCTTACTTGGCGTTTGATTGTGAATTGTGTGTTGGAGCTCTTCCAAAGGATGTGCACACTGAACTGATTCAGCACAAACGAGCCTGGATGTTAAAACGTAGGATTATCAAAGGGAAACTTTCTGTAAATTCTGTTGAACAACGCTGCAACGGTTCATGTCCATTAATGCCAGAGGAGGTAAAATCTTATTAGTATTTTAGCTCTTTTTGGTATGACATTGCACACATATAAAACATTAGTGCTTCTTAAGTTGTCATGCAATAAATATCTACGGTGTAAAGAAGCATAGTTCCATGGTTTTTACCCTCATTTTTCAGGACTTTAGGATGAGGCACTTTATAATTTAAAATGTTGGGGACTGCTTCCATCATTTAATCAGTGAATGTAGTAGGATTCTCTTCAAAATTCACTAAATAGAAAAATGGCAAGATTTCATTCCATTGCATGTTATTGCATGTTATTGCAATCTAGGTTTGCATGATGTGTAAAATTGTGATGATGACCCTCATATAGAAAAACGGTTGTTCAGCTCAGTCTATCCATTAACAAGCGTAGCTATATCTTAAGGTCTGAATATTTAAAGAACTTATTAGCGTGCTACTGATCTAAATCACTTTGTTCTACAGGTTGGTATTCTTCTTTGTGCATATGGATACTCGTGGGACACGATAATTTATGTTTCTGGTGGAGAAGTTTTTGGTGGCCAAAGAACCTTAATTCCTCTTCATGCAATGTTTCAAAATGTTGTTGATAGGACTTCCCTCAGTGCAGGATGGGAACTTAGTAGAATTTATGGCCGTGAGGTTAACCTTGTTGGCAATTATCCAGAGTCCCCACCTTCTTTTGTGGAAGAAAAGAAGCTTGAAGCATGGAAAAATGCAGGTCCACGCCCTCGTCCACTTCCACCTCCCCCAGCTCGACCCAAATCTTATAACATTGAAGGTTGGTGGGGTTGGGTTGCTGAGAGCGATAATGAGCCAGAGAGTACAGTTATTGAATTGAGGACTAATGCTCACAAATTGCTATGGGATGCAATTGACTATGTGATTTGTGTTGAAGCTGATGTGTTTATTCCTGGATTTGATCGTGATGGGAAAGGACATCCAAATTTTGCCAGCTTGGTGATGGGGCATAGGCTCTATCAATCAGCTTCGTCTAAGACCTTTAGACCAGACAGGTAATTGTCAAGCACACAAGTATGGATGTATATCTATCTAGTGGATTATCAGATATCTCTGTGGAAAGGTGCTTACCATGCATTTTCTCCTAACAGGAGTACCTTTTCCCTGTCATCTCTTGCTTTTAACCAACCTATCTTAAAGGAATAATTTTCCCTTTGTATGTTGAGTAGTATGATAAATTGTTTGGTCTAATTGACCTCTGAGATTTGGCCACATAGTGGTCCTGTATAGCATTTAGTGTGTGACAAAGAACTCAACATATAGAGGTCGTATGGATGTAGTATTCTACAAAGTTACCTATAAATTCAACCTTGTGAAAGGTGCCAATTTCCTTTTTCACATCATGTTGGACTATTGTTTTGCTCTGTTATGACAGGAAGGAAATTGCCAAGCTTCTTGACGAAACCCGTGAACACTTGTATCAAGCAAATGATGCTTGGCTGACATCCATGCGCAGGCATTTGAGGAGAAGTTTAATTGATGGAGTAGTAGAAGCTTCCACAAAATCAAAACTTTTATCTTTTCTTTCTCATCCGGTTCCTGAATGTTCATGCTCAGGATCTGATCTTACTGAAGCATCCTTGCATGCTTCAAGCCCTTCAGCTCAGGCACAAGTCGAGGCTGCTCTTGGAGTTACACACCATTGTCCGAGATGGATGGACGGTGAAATAGTCTCAAAATCAAAGGACAAAGAAGTCGAGGAGGCTCTTGATGAAGATGTTTCCTCTACTGGGTTGTTTTTCAAGCATAGTGGTGAAAATAATGAAACAGGAGGTGGAGAAATGAACAAAGAAGAAGCTCAATTGGAGGACCAGGAAGAACTTGATGGTGTAGAATAATAAGGTAGGATCACATTTTTTTGAGTGTCCATGACCTGTCAATAGCCTTGAATGCCATTCTTGATGAAAGAAAGAGCTGCATTAGCTGAATCTGATGAAGAAGTGAAACATCCGCGGTTTCTGCATTGATGGGGGAAAAGCTAATTCTTGATCATAATGGTTGAAGAACTCAACAAATGAAGCGCTTTCTTAGTTCATATGCTATGGTATGAATCTCTTCAGCCACTTGTATTTGATATGTACTCTAGTTCAGGCCTCTCTGGAAAAGAATGATTTTTATCTTTCCAACCCTAACCAATTTTGATACAGACTAGCATGCTCAACCATAATGGATACTCTTTGTAGAGAATCTCTTATTTTCCTAGGCATAATTGACAGTTATAATTTGTGTAACATAGTCAAGCAGAATAACATAGTCGTTTAATCCATGATTGCATGTATGAATTCTTTTCTTTTTGCTCTTGTTGGAGATGTGGCTTTCTACTTTACCTAAATGCATCGCTCAAGATCTACATACATAGATAAATATGCGAATTACAGACACAAGCTCACGCCTGTGCACATGCAAGTACATATACTTTCGAGTGTGATAGCTGCACCGATGCTTGAATAAAGAGTGGCATGTTTCTTGATGGAATGCAAGTTACCACTATTCAGTTCACTTTGCACATAACCTTGTAGGTACAGTTTCCAGATTTGAAAATTTTATGAGCCCCGTTTCAATTCTGGTTTTGAAAGTATGAATAATGTCTGATAATGGTGTCTAAATTCTGGTTTGAAATTATTAAATTTTGAGTCTCAGGAAGGGAACTTTAGAATTATGAATTTCAGATCCTGCGTGCCACCCACTTCTTGTTTGATCTTTAATTTATCTTAGTTTTAGTTGGAAGATTTCTTTTATCTATTTACTTCTAAAATTGGAAGTCTAGATATTAGTAAAAGTTCAAATTATCTTGCCAACCAAGTCTATATTATATAACTTTTGAGGGAAAAGGACTCAGATGGGAGTTTTTCCTTATTAATAGATTCAATTTTGTTGGAGAACGTTCTGAGAATATTATTAGAAAGAACGTGGATACCGTTGATAAGGACTTGGAGGCCGTTTGATAAGGTGAAATAGGCGTAACGGCCAAGACAGTTGGCTTGGAGAAGGGTTTAGTTGATCAGCTGCTCTGCCTCAGTAAGCATGTTTCCAGACAACTACAAGCCCCCAGACACTATAAGCGTGACATCCAAGACGCCTTTTATACTATATAAATATAAACATGACTACCATTTTTATAATTATAGAACAACATTGCAAGAACTGATGTACTTCGCTTAAATATTTCGCATACATTTAGTTTCAGTTCTGGTTAAATAACAACAGGTTTGGAGAAAATGGGTAGTTGGTTTTCACCCTTCAAGAAATTGATTTTTCCGTACTTCGATGAACCGGTGACAGTGAGTGCTAGCAGTGCCGCCACGTCCAATAAGGCAATGGGTACAAAACCATTTAGGCCGGAGGCGGCGATGGTGGCAGCATCCAAGCATTTCTCCGCTGCTCATAAGGTCCGGTTCGGTTAAAGTGGAGTTGGCATGCTAATATGTCATGATGCCATTGTTGGTAATGACAATATGAACTTGATTCAACTCTTTTTGGCTCTTACTTCTTACCTATTGAACCTTGGCATTTGGTCATGTAATTGTAAAAGGACAGCATGAAGAAAGGAAATCATGTTTCAAGTTTGATCTGAATATATATACATATATATATGTTGAAAATAATTTATTAATTACGATATACATTGCATGTAAGATAAATTTTTCCTTTTTTTTTTTAATTAAGTAATAGAATTTACGACCTTGTTTGATATAGAATTTTATAAAATTTGTAAACAAAATATTTATAAATTCAACTTGAAGTGATTGTTATGAATAAAAGGAAATATTTACTTATATCAAACCAATGAAAATATAAATTTTTTGAAAAATTCTATTTTTATTTGTTTGGTTTATAAATTATCATGTTAAATGATTCTAAGTAATTCGAGAAAGTCTTTTATTATCATGGTATAGTGAAAATAAATAGTCCTGAAAAAGATAATATTGGTTGTATGAATTTATTTTTAAGAAAAATATATCATGGACAAAAAGTTATATATATTACAAAAATCAAATTAGAAACTACTAGAAGCAATTTGCAATGCATATTTGAAAAAAAAAAAAAAAAGCATATTTAGAACCATTATTGGATTAGAATAGAACATATAAGATATTATCAATATATATTTTATTTAATTTCAAATATCCCAACAAACGGAAAATATAAAAAAAAAAAGTACAAAACAAATTTGTCATCTATTAAATTTGACAGTATATCATATTAATAAGTCAGGCACAAAAAAATAAATAAATAAGTCTAACAATATTAATTAAAAAAAAAAAAAAATAAACAACCTCAAGAGCTGGACAGCACCGGGCAGCGGGCAGCTGAGCTGAAACCTAACCAACTTTTGCAGCTCATTTTAAACGACAACCCACTAGGCGCATATTAGCATCCATCACTGTCCAAACACTATTATCTTTTAAAAAGAAAAAAGAATACCGAATTTCCTACAATGTTAAACAATTATTATATTGACTTAAAAAAAAAAAAAAAAAATTTCTCGTTAGGGCTTCTTCTCTTCTCTCATTCTAATTTTGCAGACCCATCGGACCTCTCCGGGTCCTCGTCGGAGCTCCATTTCCAATCAAGTCTTCAACTACTCTTTCTCTCGTTCTCTGTAAGATAAAAGAATCGAACTTCTTAGAATTATGGTGAAATCGGCTAAGTCTCACCTCGACGAAGAAGATGAACCTGACGGTTATGACTCCTCTTCTTACAGAGGTATGCATATATACTTTTTATATGTATATATAAGACTTGGTAGCAGTGAAATTAGTTTTTGTTTTGAAAAAAAAAAAATTGGTTTTGAATTTATAGGGGAAGTAACGAAAGTAGATGGTAGAGGAAACGAACAGAAGGCGAATACGCATAGGTCTAAGCATTCAGAGACAGAGCAGCGTAGGAGGAGCAAGATTAATGAGAGGTAAGCTTAATTTTAAATTTATAATTCACTTTGTTTTATAATTACATGCAAAAAATTATGTGAAAATGTGTGGTATGGTAAGCCTTTAGTTTGAATTGCTTTCTTTTAGTTGTAAGACTTTTAAATTTGTGATTTTTTATCACTTTACTGCACATTAGTGTCCTCCTTTAGTGAGAAAAGGAGGAAGGAAAAGAAGAAAGATAGGGGCAATTTGTTGAGTAGTGTGTAATTGAAGTTTGGAAGATTATATCGATCAAGCAAATCTCCTTTGGAGTACGCAAGGTTTGGTTTTGGTAATTTCTAACGTAAAATTGTCAGTGCAGTGGTGAAGTTGAAGAAGTGAGTGGATTCAAATGATAGGACTAAAGAAGAGGAGAAGTATGCATGAAGTAATAATGGGTAATGAAGAGGTAAAAAATTATTTAGCATCACAATGGTTGGCGCATTGCAGAGAAAGAGGATCCATGCAGCTAGCCCAAGTAGTTTAGGACATGAGTTGAGTTTTTATCAAATTTTCTCGGTTTGTGGCTGGTGTCATGGCCAATATTTGTTCATGACGGATATGGATATGGGAGAATAGGTACTGTAGGAATATCTTTTAGCACTTAATTCTTCCTCTTTCCTGTAATATCATAACAAGGACGTATGAGTTCTGTCGGTATGAGAATCTTGTATTTGAAAATTATTGTGTCATCTTTTGAGTCTCTTATTTGCTTTGTTAGATTCATTTTGACAATCAATACCTTTGGAGCGGTCTTTTGCTTATCTATGAACAACTGGATTTGTGAGACAGGTTCCAGATTTTGAGAGATCTCATACCTCAAAATGATCAGAAAAGGGATAAAGCTTCATTCTTGTTAGAGGTATGCCAATCAATCACTCTCTTGATTTCTCCTAACCATGTTTCAGATTTTTGGTTCTAAAATCTTGTTCAATTGAAAAAACACTTCTTGATATATATATTTTTTAAATTGATCGAGTGAATAAGAAAATTTGCATAATCATTTGCAGGTTATAGAGTATATTCAGTTTTTACAGGAAAAGTTACAGATGTATGAAGGGCCATACCAAGGTTGGAGTCAGGAGCCAACTAAATTGACACCCTGGGTATATTTCAATTCATGATGTCTGTATGTAAATATACCATAGTAGTTTGTATTTCTTTTGTGTAACACTTTGTATTGTGAGTTGATTCTGCTTCATGCTAAGAGAGTCTTCTGAACTAATTTTGTTGAAAACTTCATTACATGGCAAATAGTTATATGTATTTTTTGTTCGTGTGGGAAATATCTCTTGCTTGGGAACAAGATATGCCAAGTTTTGCTGTGAATATCTGTTTGTAAGATTGTTAAGAGGATTATCATGTGGAAGATGCAGTACTAGGTTGTTCGATTGTTGTTGATTGGAACTTATTTGTGGTTTCTTTTATGTTTCCTCTGATGAATATTTCAAATAAAGCAACCCTTGCTCTGGTAGATAGTTACATCAATTCAACCTAGCGTAAAAAAAGAATCAAAGAAGAAACTTGCGGAATTTTAAATGTAATTCTGCATCATTGTTTAGCATTTAAAAACTACATCTAAAAAAAAAACACTTCCACACAATTGGGCAGAATTTTAAAGAAATGCCCAAGTGTGTGACATTTTTTTTTTTTTTTTTTTTGTAAGCAGTAAATGTATTTCTTTTTGTTTTACTGGATCTGAAGAAAATGAAAATAATTCAAAATCATGTACATAAATAATTGTTACTGAAGTTCATTGATAAGGAGTCAGTAGTATTTACTTACTAGTATTATATGCTTTCATGTACATGTTTCCTATTTTGTGTGGAGTGCTAGCTTGCTAAATTTCTAAAAATGCAAATAATTCTTTTTCCATTTTTTTGTTATTTGTTCAATTATCAATTTCTTCGACATTGGTAGTACTGAATGAATGACCTTTTAGGACTGGTGTTGCATCCCTCATTTTAAGTTCAAATATGTTCGGGGTTGAGGTTTAACTGAGTTCCTCGATATCTTGGTTTTTAGATTTTCTAATAAATGATCTATTCATGATGATATTCTGAGGTTTTGAGGGATATGATTATGCACTTCATGGAGGTTTTTCCTTTAAATCTTTGGCTTTCAATTTCATTTTCTGGAATGTTGATGATGCATCCTCGCTTTTACAATCCGGCCATAATGAAGTTCAGAAACTTGGAATTAATTAGGGATTTACACAATACTTTTAACTTATACACATGCTTGTTTATAGCTTTATTAAACAATAAGCATTCAAATATTAATGGCATGTGCTAATTTAAATGAACTGAGTGCTTGGCACTATTTCTGACTGAAACTTTTCTATTTATTTTTTATTTACAATTAGCGCTTATGCAATGGCATTTGTGCGCTTATTGCATTTAAAACAGCAAGATTAAGCATTTGTATGCGTATTCTTTATTGATGATCTTTTGGGCATGGATCCCAATGTGACTTTTCTATATGTGATTGTAGGGAACATTTCTTTCTACAATTGTCTTTTATATTATCCTTATTAATGGTTTATCTTCTTCGTGAAACAGAAAAATCACCATCCTCCTGTAGAAGCTCTATTGGATCATCCTCAAGGATTGAAGAATGGTTCTGCTCATGAGAATACTGCAATACTCACAAATGTACATAACTCAATTGATTCTGACCTAGGCGCCACTGCAGTGCCTTTCAATGTGCAAGTGCACTCGAATATGTTTGTTGTTGGGAAGAGCGGTGTAACTACTCAGCCTGTGCAGGAATCTGTTTCTGATGCTGAGAATATGGAATTCCAACTTCAACCCCAACAATGGCATGGCCGACCATGTGCTACTGAGTGTGATGCCCCAAACAATACGGTGAATGGACAAGAGGAGCCAATGGGTGAAACTGGATCAGATAGCATCTCAAGTACATATTCTCAAGGGTGAGCATCTGCTCTGATTTCATTGCAAATCTGTTACTTTAATTGCCAATTCTAGTTAACCACATAAATTTCATGTCCAGTAATTTATACCTTGGTTATTGAACTTTGCACTAATTTTTGTTTCACCAAACCAGGTCACCACATGAATTGCGATCAGGCCTAAAAGATATTGAAAACCTTATATGAATTGTCTTCTTAGAACCTTTTTTCCCCTCATAACGTTCTTATGATAAACTCCTCATAGAAATGGACATTATATATACTGTTACAGTCTTACAGAATGGAACTGTGGTGTTCAACAGGATATTGGATACTCTGACCCAAGCACTGCAATCTTCTGGTGTGGATTTGTCTCAGACAAACATATCAGTGCAAATTGATGTTGGTAAACAAGGCAGTAATATTGTGGCATCAAATTCAAAGGTATGATTCTGAAGCAATAATTTAAAGACTTTTTTGCTGCTATGACTCGAATGACTGCTTAGATATTTAGTTTGGTGCCTTCTCTTTGATGACATACAAACTTGCTAGTCCAGTTCTTTTTTCTCTTTTATCCTCATTATCCTTTTAACTTGTGTTCGTCCAGGATCAAGAAAACCCATTTTTGAACAATCAAGCGCTGGAAGACTCTAATCGGGCTCGTAAGAGATCAAGAAGAGAAAAAAACTAGTATTCTGGTTTCATTTTCACCTTATGATTCCTTCATTTGGTTCCAATTTTGGAAATGGCGATGTTCTTTTTCGTTATGCTATGGTTCACAGACAACTGACTCCAGATCAATTGTAAATGTTTATGCTCTTTGATTTGCCTGGTTGTGTGGATGCAATCTCCTTGGTTGGGCAGAAGAAAAAAAAAAAATAGAAATTGAAAGTGTTATTTATTTATTTGCTGGCAGCTCTCATATAGAGGCTTCCATGCACATAATGAGAAGCTGCTTTATATCCTCCAATGGTTCCATCTCGCATGATGTTTGTCTCCTTGCCCTTTTGGTTATGCTTTCTTAGAAATGGCAATGCGGCACACGTTTTTGCAGCTACCGAGTTTTACTTTCTCTGCTGTTGTTTTAAGTTTTGGTTCTTGGAGCTGTTCTGCAGGCTAGTGCTGACCTTAGACTTGGCCACCAGTTCGAATCCAGCTGCAACTGCGTGTTTCGGTTCACTAATTTGGAAACCAGAACCAGAATCGGTGGTCTTGGTTATGGTTTCAGTTTGGTTCCAGCTGCTTTTACAAGCCATTTTTTTTTTTTTTGGAACTGATTCCAAACTGAACCCTAAGTTCAAATTCAAACCAAGGGTTCGGTCCATGTTCCACCGTCATAGGAACTTGAACCGGTAGTTCATAAGAAGTGGTTGGGTTTGTATTAGGTTTTGGTTGGGAACCGAAACTTGCTGGAGTCTAGCTGTCCTTGATGCGCGGGGTTTTTACAGTGTTGGGTTTTCCACCACCGTATAGTAGAACTTAGGGTTGGTTTAACCTTTTTCAAGTGTTTAAGAAAAATCATTAATGTTAGATTACCTCTCAATAAGTTCATATGTGGTATAATGTGGTAAGATGCTCTTGCAAATACTAGGCAAGTAAAATCCTTTATTCTATTTTATTTTTATTTTTATTTTTTTACTGCAAAAGGCTATTATTCTCATAATTCAAATTTATAAATTTCCAATTATAACCAATAATAAAATGTTGAACTTGATTTTCTGTATAATTATGATATTCAAAATTATGGTTTTAATGACCATCTCTCTCACAGACTAAAGTTGATGGAAATTCACTCACAATGAGAGAAATGTGAAAGGAAGAGAATATAGAAAACTGACAATGTGCTATATAGTTACATTCTGATTTTAATTATTGTTTTTTAACATATTGGGAATTCCCAGAAATACTTTTTTGTTGACATGGAAATTTTCACATTTGAAATGAGTCATGAGTGGACAAGTTGAAGGATCAAGCAAAACACAGACGCAATTGGGATAAAATTTACTGATTTAGTTGAAGCATGAAGCATATAAGACTCATTATGGAGCTGCTTAACATAAGAGAAGGGTTCTATTTTATATTCATCAAGTGCATTGCCTAATCAGTTTAGCAACAACTCTTGCCCTCTTCTTTTATGGGCAGTCATTAGATCTTTGAAAAATTGGGAGTCAACCCACTTCTGGCTACGCTTGTGTGGTGCGAAAGCTAAGTTTTCTTGGAGTGCCTGAAAAATAAGGGCACTATCCCTAGTGGAAGTGGAAACAGTAAAGC
Organism: Jatropha curcas; assembly: GCF_041381405.1. Taxonomy (NCBI): domain Eukaryota; kingdom Viridiplantae; phylum Streptophyta; class Magnoliopsida; order Malpighiales; family Euphorbiaceae; genus Jatropha; species Jatropha curcas. Next base: position 26,952,603 of record NC_143154.1, read on the forward strand.
TATTATTTTTATATAATTAGAGCCATCCATGTGAGACCTTTGCACCTTTCTTTATCGTACTAAGATAAAACTTAAGACTCACTTCTTGGATCACCCACTAAAACAACATTTTCTTGGATCACTTAAATGCACTCTCTTGGATCTTTCACTGCTCATTAACTCTCTTGGAGCAGAATTTATTGAGCATGGAGGTGAACCCTACCCCACTGAGATTTTTTACGCTATTTTTGAGTAATCAGAAAAAAATGCTTCTGTCTTGGTTTTACAAGTTTATTGAATAGTTTCCCTCTCCCTTAAACCTAAAGATATGTGATCCTGCTTGAAACTTCTTGGGAATAAGAGTTGTGACTTAAAAGAAAATAGAAATTCTCAAGTCTTTTGAGTAAAGATTGAGCTATTGTTTTAAACTGCACCATTATGTGTAACCCAATTTTTTAATGTAGATTATGGAATGGTGTTAAGTGCACTGAATACTTTTAATACCTTTTACGTTATAAAATAAGTTGTCGCATTTAGTGATTTACTAAATACTGTAGGAAGGAAATACATGTTCTTCGTCTCCTAACCCACTTGGAACGATTATGCACTCATTAGAATTTTATTACCAAACCACTAGCCTATTGTTCTTGAAGGTT
>NC_143154.1:26953273-27047503 GCF_041381405.1 Jatropha curcas
TGACGGGTGGGACTGCCTGCTCCAAGAAATGCTGGATAAATATACATCTATACGTGTATAGTAGTATTTCACAAGGGAACTATGAGAGCAATTTAGCCTACCCCTTCATGAAGATATTCAATTCCATGTGAAATATCTAGAGCAATTTGAAGCCTTTCTTCCCAACACAAAATTAGTTCACCATCTGGAAGCATTCACAACAACTTTTTCATTTTTAAAGGGATCAAAGTTGAGGGAAAAAGAATCTAAAACTAGCATCTTATAGTTGGTAAGAGTAAGTAATGATACTCCTAAGTGCAATCTATACATTTCCATGTGCAAATATCAATTTTCCAATGGTATTGGCAAATCAACAATATAGAATATCCAGATAGCCCTCATTTATGTGCACCAAATATCAACATATATAGGGTAGTTTGCACACAAGTGATGTAAACAATTTTGCCGTACTGCCATTATAAATTATCATTTCTTCCTGTTCAAGGGCATGGTTATATACCCAAAAAAGAAAAAATCTCAGCACTAAGTACCAACAAAGACTTGAGCATTATTTTTGGAATTTTTCAGTTTACTAAATAGTTATACCCATAAAGAGAAGTAAATTCCCAGGTGTCCAAAATGATTGTAAGTTACCAAGCAACAAAAATTTAGTTACAGATAATAAAATAACAATCAATGACCAGAGAGTTGCATGTCTACTAAGAGAAAGGTACAACAATTCAAATGAATAGGGCCTTTGAACTTACTATATAAAATGTTTGCCAGACTGCCATTACTCATGAACTCATATATCAGCATGCGCTGTCCTTTATCAACACTATATCCTAGCAAATTCACAAGATTCCGGTGATGAAGCCTTCCCAGTAGAGATACCTGCAAAAGTACCAGGCTAAAAAGTGAATCTCAAGATGCTTTCTTTGAAATGCAGATAATAATGAATGTGATTTAAGTTCACAGGGAGTTTAATAATAACAAAAGAAACAATGGGAATACACAAATGAAGATAGGTACAAATTGTCTATTGAACCTTTGTTTATGTCTAGAGTTCCTCATTGTCCTAAATCTACATAGTATTCCTGACAAAGAATTCCCCCTACAATTAACCTACTGATCACATGCATGAATGCAACAATTTCAGTAGTTTCTATGAAAGAGCGATAGACCATCTATCCCCCACCAATGCTTTTGCCACTAGATTTTTTCTAATAATGGCTTGAAATGTTACATATATGACTCAAAGAGTTACTCTCCAATTTGTCAAAGTAAAATGTAAACAATCTGCATGGTTAAGAGATGCTGCAAAAACATTCCATTCCTAACTATATTCTGCAAGGGAACAGGAACTTTGATCCTCTAATATATAGTGCCAGATTTATTAATCTAGCTCATACCTCCGTTTGAAACTCTTTCTCCCCCTGCTTTGAATTAGAAGCAAGAACCTTGACAGCTACCACTCCACCAGGCATCACAGCTTTATATACAGGACCAAATGAACCTTGACCCAGAATAGTTGTAAAATTTTGTGTAGCTTTCTGAATATCTCTGAAGAAGAAAATTAGTAACTTCTAAGAAAATACTAAATGCATTACAAATTGGAAAAAAATTACTCCAACACTCTACATGCAATATTTTTAGCCTGGGAAAGTTGGAGGGGTAAATGCCCCAGACTCTGAATTCAAGTCTCTTCTAAAACCACAGGTCACTACCTTTTTCACAACATCCCTCTGATTATTAGCACTGATGACAAAAAGAAACAAATCGAGAAGTATCTAAAACAGTGACTTTAGAATTAGATGCACCAGCAGCATATGTTATAATTTTGAAAGTGATACCATCAATAGAAAGTCAGTGTAAAATGAATCAGACACAGCTCTCATTCTTAGGGCATTCCTTTTCTCCCTTAGTTACTAACTAGATGCTAATCAACAAAATCAAGGGTGGAAATGAAAGGGAGACAATGATCAGAATAGCCAACTGCTAGTTTCAAGGTCACCAGCTTCCTTTTTCTACCACTTATCATTTGTCAACCACTGGAGCAATTATAATAACCAACTGCTAGATTGATTATGAAACCAATCTCCTAAGGAATAGCAATCTACTATAAGTACTTCATTTTTCAATTGGCTTTTGTGTATCCTTTGATGTTTGGCAACATAATACATAAAGCAGATTGCATAGCTTCTAAAACCCTTTGGAGATTTTTTACCCCAGCAGCCGCTAGCACACAAGCTAACAAAAGATAACCAATTCTAATTTCTAAGACAAAGATTTCAGAGTTCTTGCAGATTTTATGCACACCAGAATCAATATTGTCATGAGTTGTAATTAATATCAAATGAAAATAAAAGAAATATATGGGATTGAGCTCTATTTCCCCTAGGAATATTTTTTTAGTTTTTATCACCCATGGATGGCTTTCGAACAAGAAGTATATTTGAAAATATACCTGATGAAATAAGTAATATAATAATATGAACCAAACTTGTACATATAACAAAAACAAAATTTGCTTACATACAAACGTACATACTTGTAAGAATATCTAAGTATGCCTGATGCAGTTGTAAACCGATCTTTGCTATGATTACTCCACCAAAAAAACTGAGAACTTCTCCGAGGTGGTTCTGATCCCTTGATGGTCATGGAATTAGCAAGTGATGCACTAAAGTCAGTGCTCGTCCCCATGCCATTCACACGTATTGGAAGAGTTGTAAGACTTCGCTCATTTACACACTGTCGGAGATGGGCGTGGTTCTTATACCATTTTATGCCAAAAAATACCAGCAAAGCTATCAAGATACCAAAGGCCAAACCAACAGAGACTGCAATAATAACCAAATCAGTTTGATGAACCATTCTTTGGTCTCTTTTGGAACTTGGATGTTGAAAGCATTTTGTTAGTCAACTAGGTCATGAAGAAAGAATGGGCTGTATGACATAAATCTTGGTTGAGACATCCTGCAGGTTCACAAACTGTCATGACTCATGAATCAAAACATTATGTTTAACTTCAAAGAATTTTCCAGAAAGAAAAAACATATTTCTACATTTTCCTGCAGCTTCAAAAGATATGCAAACCAATAAGATAGTAATACAAGCGTCTGAAAGCTCATAACATGCGAGTCTATTGCTATATGCAAGAAACTAAGAAACAGCATGTGATTAACAGACCCTTGTAAGATTAGACTATGTTTTCAAGCAAAAAGAATATAAGGTTCTCTAATTAAGAACAACCCATCAAGTAATCAGATTAATACAATAAACCAGAAGTTAAAAAGGGTTGGAGAGATAGAGTCCAACAATAAATTCATTATATAATAATTGCTATTCACTAATGTAAGCCTTGCAAGTTAGAAGACGGACAATTTGGGAAATGAGGCAAATTTCTGCTGTAATATTCTCAAACCAGGAAATCACAGCTGAATCTAAAGGAGGTGGTCTTTACAAGACTAGACAAAAGATAACCAAGACAAAGGATCAGACAACTTGAGATCAAATACGATTCTCGCATTATTATCAAATACAACTGTTGACAAGAATACTCTTTATTTACAAGACATATTTATCCATGAAATTCAAAATCAAATTGAAAACAACTTTCATATTCACATACTTCAACAAGATTTCTAATACCTACAAAACACCATCTTCAACACTTTTACATTGATAATCACAACTACCAAGTCAACAACATAACAACCAACAAAAGACATCACCACCCAAAAAAGAAAACACACCGGATACCCAACAAAGTAACAAGAACCCAAAAACCAAAACCAATCCAAAAGCACAGTTAAGCAAAACTTATCTAATACAGAAACATTGACAAGTACCACATACATCAAAGACCAGCGATCAGCATCTTTGTACACCTCACATAGCTTTTTAGTTTTCAATTATCTATAGATAGACAGAGAAGAAAGAGAGAGAAACTGAAGAATTGAATTGGACTGGGAATCGTATTTAGGAAGCTGAATTAAAAGGGAAAGCGAGTGAAAAGAAAGGAAAGGAATGTTTTTGAGTTGGGTTGGGTCTCTCAAAGACTAAAACGCAAAAACTCAGCCGGTTCAGTGACAGTGGAGAATCAAACTATTTTTCTGTTCTTTAACGGTCTTGTCTTGGGTATTTCTTTCGGGGTCAAAACATGTGCTTAGACGTTTCCGCCTCTGTTCTTTTTCACTGCTTTCATTTTTTTTTGGTCTTTGATTACATTTCACTCGTACATTAAATTATTTATTTTAATTATTATAATTTATTTATTAAATAATATTAAGGATTTTTATTATTCATTCCGTCCTAATACAAGAATGTTTCCAATTTCGTATAGATTAAAAAAAATTAATGAATATAATTTGAATAATAAATTTTAAAAATAAAAAATTATTTATTACAAGGTATATTAAATAAGATGTATTAGAAAATTAAAATAAATTAGGTTTCTAATTTTATTATTATCTTTTTATTCAAAACTAATTAATTTGGAATTACTCTCGACTAAAATTCCAAATTATTGTTATGATAATAATTACTAATTAAGACAATTTAATTTTTGATAATTGATAGGTCCCATTTAGGAAAAAGAAAAAGAATTGTCATATTTTTGAGTTCAACATGTCAAGTGGAGCCTTTACAATTGACTTGTATTATGCTAATAATATATTTTTTTTCCTTATCATGACAAGTGAGCATCGTAATAAACTTCTCTATTATTCTTATTTTTTAAGTTTATTTGTCCAAATTGTCAAAAAAAAAAAAAATTTCACTACAAATAAAAAAAAAATCCTTTTAATTTACTAAAAACAATTTGATTCTTATTATTTCACATTTAATAAATTTAAAATTTAAAATTTAAATTCATTACTAAATTTAAAGTTGTTAGTTTTAAAGTAATATGAAAGTCAAAGTATATATATTAAAATAAAACTCGTAAAATATTTTATAATTAGCTTAAAAGTTAATGAGACAGAAGCTATGAAAATTGGACTCCTATCTTAGATGGTAATTTTTTTATATGAAGAATTGGATTATATATTTCACGATATTATTTTAAATAATTTAATCTCTAATGAATTGAAAAAAAAAATTTGTAAATTCTTTTTCTAGAAACATAATCATGTTTTGTTTCATTAGCAAATAAAATCTTAACGTTTATAACCATAAATCGTGTATTTAGATCTAATTTATAGTGTGATAATATTTACATGGAAAAATTACAGTACGGTCATTGTTGTTTGTGAAATATAATTAGTACATCTTTGTTTTTTTTTAAATAAATAATTTGTCTTTATATTTTGCTCCTGTTACGCTACTAGGTCCTTCAGTCTAATTTTTACATTTTTTCTGTTAAGTCAACGAGAAAACATAGAGGTCAAATGAGAGATACTAAAATATTATACCAGAAAAATTATAGTGCAGTTTTTATGGTTTTAAAAATACAACTAGTTTGTCCCTGTGTTTTAAAAAATAAAAGAGTGTTTTGGTCATTTCATAAGGTATTTAATGGAAAAGATGTAAAAATTGGACGAAAGGACCTTATAATAATATGGAAGTAAGCTATAAAAATATTTTAGTCTATTTCCTAAAAAATAGGGACGGACTAGTTATATTTCATAAATTATAGGAATCGTACTGTAATTTTCTTTATCCACACATTCATATCAACATATAAATTCTTTTTATTTCTTGATATGTTTAATGAGTCAAAATAACATTATGACTACATAAACAGATGCACTCATCAAATCGATGAAAATTCTTATAGCCAAGACTGAGAGAATTTAAATGTGATATATCTCACTCTTCACATAAGCGAGATGACTAACTAATATTAATATAACAATTCTATTTTTATATTTTCAAACCACTAATGAGTTTCATCATATAATTTTATCGAAAGAAAAGATAACGAAGGCAAAATTGATTTGTATAATATGATATTTATATATTCTTAAAGGATAAATTAAAAGATATCCTCAAATAAAAATCACAAAATACCTAATTAGCCTGCTGCTTTGTTTGTGTCTGTTCTAAGTATAAATTTTTCATCACATTCAACAAAAAAAAAAACACAAAGCATGTGAAACTTGGGCCGGATAACGTAATCCGGCTCACACAATGACACATAAAATAAAGCAATGGTAGATTTTTACATAGGAAGAATGCAGGCCGGTCTATTATTTTATTTTTCAAATTTTCAAAATACAATTATGTAATTCACGTCCAAATATTACTATTATTGCATCGCTCCATTGAATTTGAATTTATTTGACTCGTTAAATATATAATTTTAAATAAATTATTATTTTTAAAATTTGCAGTAGGTGATTTTTGCAGGTAAAATTTACTGGAGAACTTCCGTTAATCTAACGGTTTATCGATTTTAATGAAATTATATTAAATATAATTATGCTATGTGAATGAGTAACAACTAAAAAAAAAAAAAAACAATTCAAACGACAGCACCAAACATGAAGCTGCTTCCAAAATAAAATGTAATAATATCACAGAACCAGTCTAAAATAACATTAAAAAAAAACAAACTAATGTTAATTATAAAGTACACTTAATGTACAAAAACTTATATGTTTCTACATCTAAGTGTGATACATGTTAGAACAAAAAAGAAAGAACAAACAACACTAAAGGGGGCAAAATTGTATCCTACGTGGGTTAACTAAGTGACTTCACTTAATTCCCTATTGGGATAAAGGGGGCAAAATTGTGAATAGTCAAAAACCCATATCTATTATCTAGCTAATTAGGGTTTAATTTACTAATTAATTAAGTTTTTATACTACACATTTTTTATTAATTAATGAATAGGCACATGATTGTTGATTGGTGGCTTCCGGCGAGGCCTATCCATTCCTTTATAATCTTTGTTCATTAGGTTCACAATCTCTTTAGTTGCCTCAAGAAGCCTTTGTGTTTCTTCAACTTTATTAGGCTTTTCTTGATTTTCAGATCTTTCCAAGCTGGCTTTGGTTGGCAATTTCTTGGATTCTTGATTAGATTGTTTTTTAGGATTTCTGTTTGAAAGATTGACTTCTGCCTCTGTGCTCCTTGGACTTCCCAATCTGCCAGATTTTTCTGTCTTTCTCTTCCAAGTTTTCATTTTTTTCTGGTTTTAAAAAAAACATTGTTAATCATGTTGAATTGAATACATGAATTAATAATTTGACAATCGAATATCCGTCTGATAATAAAAAATTCAAACACTAACTCTGAATCAATAATTTTAATTATTAATTTATACTCGAAAAGAGAAGCCAGAACATAAATAAAAATTCAATAAAAAATTTTTTCAATGTCAAATTATACCTGATGATTCAAATATTGGTCCTGTGATCCTTCAAGAGACCTCTCTGCTAAAGCATTATTCTGTTCATCTGCATAGATATACAAATAACAAATTCTCCAAAAAATGAATAATTACCATATATACTCATATTCTCACATGCCACTTCCTACAATTTTTGGGTACAAAACCTTAAAACATGTAAGAAATTTCACATGCATGGACATAAATTTATATAACAGTGAATATTTTCTATTGCAATAAATACAAGTAAAAGCAAAAATTGGATTAGATTCCCTGAATTAAGCTTCAAAATTGTACACTACACATATATATACAAGTAGTAGAATATATATATAGCTACACATGATTTTAGTGTACTTTAGCAGACAAATGGGATCTTATGAATATCAAGAATCAGTTATGGTTAGGAGAATGGTGTTTAGGTCCATGATAATCTTCACCAAAAGCTACAAAACCCTTTTGAGGATTAATACTACTTCTCTCTTTAAATTTACATTGTTCACTAAAATTTCTCTCTACTACTTCAACTTTGTTACATTTGGTATCAGAGCAGTTTGCACCTGAATTAGCTTCTCCATGAAAACCTCGCCCTTTCTGACCCTGTGTTTCTCTCCTCAACTCTACTTCATGAACCGCCATTTTCTTTCCTCCAAGCCCTAATTTTCTCGTTTTGGTGATGGTGAAACCATGATCAACAAGTTCCTGTGCATAAAAGTATGCTCAACATAATAAAATGAGATAACCAATAAGCTATAACTCATGCGCTAGTTACTGAAGACATTTTCAGGACTGTGAAATACTATTTTGAACTCCAATCAAAAATTTTTTAGCAAAATAAATAATAAATGTCGGGCTTTAGGAGAAGATTAATCATCCGAAAAATAGCAAAGATTATGAAATAAGCAAATATATATACCTTTTGAAGCACAAGAAGCTTATCTTTATCCATTTCCCAATCTACAGAATGAGGTAAAAACAAAAATGAAATTTCTTGTTAAATGAATGGAAAGAAAGATTATATATAGATAGATGTACATACCTTGAAGATGAGCATGGGCACAAGAGTAGTCTTTAAGAGCATTGAGAAGAAAGAGCAGGCCTAGCACTAAGCTTATAAACCTTATGTACACCATATTCCTTTTCCTTGGTTAGTATGGTTTGTGTTTTTCATGAAATGAAAAGAGAGAGGAAAGTTGGAACACATAAAGTGGGGTTTTATAGAGTTTTTGGTTTTTCAAACCCAAGTCAAAGCTAGGGTTCCGACATTTCCCTACCTAACAAATAAAATTAATATATTACTCCTGACTACATGCAGAACTAGGAAAACTCAATATTAATTTTTTAACAAAATAAAATAAAATAAAAAAGAACTACCTTATGCTTTCAAATAGGTATGGCCACCGGTTCGGTTCTAACTGGAACCGAACCGTATTGTAGACGAACCGAAATTGGACTGGAACCTGCGGTTCAAAGGTCGATTAAGGTTCATGTGAATTTTTAAAATATGAACCGAAACAGGCGGTTAACCGGCGGTTCCAATCCCGTTCGAACCGGATGCACAAAAAAATTGTAGTTTAAAATTTTTATAAAAAAATTTATATCACTTGATTTGATTGCAGTTGATTTGATTTATGGTGAAGAGAAGTACAATGATACATAAGTTATAAGAAGTAGTGAAAAAAATAAACATTTTTTTACTTAATTTATACAAAAAAATGGTACATGAATAGTTGATTTATAAAAAAAAAAAAAAAACTTTCAAATGTATAAAAAAAGAGTGTAACGAATAGTTTTTTATATGATAAATGTTTTTTATTTATTTTTTGGTAAATAAATTTTATTCATTTTTTAATCATTTATTTATTTATTTACTATAATTTACTAAATTATCCAAAAATATACTTGCTATTTTTCTGTTATAAGGGACAATTTGGGAAACTAATAAATGAGAAACGTGTATAAATATGATGAGTTGATGATTTTTTATTTCACAATCAATTATATCATAACTTTTCTCTTATTCTCAATCAAAATTCTCTCAAATTTTCATATTTCATTATTTTTTCTATTGCTTTATTTTCCTTAATATTGGAATTATCTATTGTTTATTTTTTACTTTCTTACATCCAATTTCAAATTCTTTCTCTAATCTCAATTTTTTCTATTCATAAATTTACTTCATTTGATTTTTTTAATAATTTTCTTAGTATTTGAAAATAATAATTTCCAACTCATTTCATTAATTTTATATTCCATTTATAGTTTTTTTATATTAGTGAATTAGCAAAATTTGTAAATTTAATGTAATAATAGTTCTAAGTTAGTTAATAGAAGTTTTTGTTTTAAAATTTTATAATAATTTATTTAGTTAATAAAATTTAAACATTTTAAAATTATTATTTATTTATGAATTCGGAATCAAAATTTTATTATTTTTTTAAAAATTTGCGTAATGCCGGAACCAAATCGGAACCGTAATTCGAACCGTCGGTTCTCCGAAACCGTGCCAGAACCGGAACCGGAGATTTAAGGGTCGGTTCCGGTTCAAAATTTTAAACATCTCGAACCGGCGGTTCACTGAACCGGCCATATCTACTTTCAAAAGCTTGAATGTACGTACAATCTAGTTAATTCATGAAATAAAATAGAAAAATGAGTGATAATTTTGATTTTTTTAAGAAAAAGAATTTTGAATTTTACGTAAATCTTTAATGATAAATAATATAACAAAATACTTCATTTTTGTAATTTTGTAAATATCTGTTAATAATAAACTTTAATTATAACTTTCAATTTTTACTTATTTCTTGTTCATTTTCAAAGGACAAAAAGTCGATTACTTGATCATTCTAGCATTGAATATAATAAAATACATACTTTATTAAGTATAGACACTTAATATTACTCGCTAATAGGGCTGTAAACGAGATAAGCCGAACCGAGTTTTGGTGAGCTCGAGTTTGGCTCGATAAGGATATACTTGTCACGACCCGTTTCCGTGGGCCGGACCGGCACTAGGGCCCAGGTAAGCTTAAGGCCCCCGAGGCCCGTAGTAAGCCTGAAACGCTAGAATCTATTATCTCGATAGAAAATTTCAACATTCAGCCCATATGAATATGAAAGATAAACCTCAATATTTTATTAAATCTCGGCCCAAATTTATAAGCTACAACATTCCACAGTTCGGGCCTAATTAACAATGCATCACATTTATAATATGGGTTCACATAATTATCTCATCTATAATAATAAATGATTAAAAGTATACAAATCCTACAACTGCGGAGTCACTAACTGTTAGTATACATAACAAAATAATTATGGAACTAGGAAAAATTCTTTATTGCCCTACGCCGAAGAAACATAGCCTAAATCCGATTAAAGGAAAAACCTACTTCCTGAAAAATCAAACAAGACATGTGAGTTTTCTAAGAAGTAATAATTATTGCACAACACACGCAGTCACACAAATGTGTACACATATTAATCTAGTCATCCGACTAGTTATATGCTCACGCAGCCAGTCACACAAATGGCATATCACCAGCACTCACAATCATAAACATCTTCATATAATCACATCACGTGGAAATTAGTCAGTGGCGCCACCTGAAACCCCAACGAGCCGTCCTCACACATGGCTCGCCCTCTCATACATGTGCACCAGGGAGCCGATCCCCCATACGGCCAACTGGTCTAATCCTCACTGACCAGTCCTCTCATTGTATTTCCATTCTCTCTTTTCTTTTCCATACCAACAGGAGGCAACCCGGTGGTCTCCATCCAATCTAGATCATCAAGTACTCACAACAGGAGGCCACCCTGCGGGCTACAATCAAATCTAGATTATCAGGTGCGCAACAACAAGAAGCCATCCTGTGGTTTTCCACATAATCCATTTCATCAGGTGCACACGGGGGCGCCGATCTCCCATTTTCCCGGCCGACGGTCAAATATCATATAATATTCGGATCCATATCACAGACCGTCCTCACAAACCCACGGTGGTCCACTTCATCCCAATTCCACACAAACAAAGCATAGCATTATCACAACACAATTAATCAAACATTGCAATCAAATGCAGACATATTAATCAATTAAACATCGTAATGCAATGCACAATTAAACATCCAAAATCAATGCAAATAAATAAATAAATAGTATTAACAATAATAAAATAAATAAATAAATATGTAAATAATTAAATGAGTAATAAAGATAATAAATAATCAGAGCACTCTATTTATTATGTACCAAGTTATAGAATTAATCTAAATGAACTTATTTAATCATGTCATTCATTAAAACTAGTCTAGGTTCTATTGAAATTTCTGCAGCACCTCCCCTAAAAATTGGACTATCTACCTGCTCAAATATCACAATATTACTATATATTTATCAAATCAATGCACACAGCCCATCCGCCGGGCAATCCATCAATTTAAAATCCCATCCTCCTTCCAAAATAACAATGTCAACACTCAACCATTAATTTACAACTTACAATAACCTCCAATTATGTTCCAATGATAATACCAATCATTCTTTACTTCATATAATTATAACTAGCTTCTATAGCTAATTGCCAAACATATGAAAGCTTTAATACATATATAATTATAATCGAATAAAACTTGTATCATTAAGTTAATTTCAATTACTTTCATTTGATAGTTTCGTAGTGTCTAACTATTATAGTACTCTTTATCAAACTCTCATTTCTTCATCCTTGCTTAAAGATAACAACCACATATTATACCTTTATTAAATTTTAAATTAGCCACTAAGAACAAATGCTTCAATTAAACTAACATTTAATGGATACATCTATTAAGAAATCCAATTTTACAACTTAAGATATACCAACTAACTAATTCCTAGCAAGAATTAAATCTACTACTATAAAAATTCCATATAAAGCAATAATCTATATAAATGATTGAAAATAACTGCTGCCACTGCCCAAAGTTTCTCAATTCTTATCAAACTTAGTCATTCGAACCTCTACATCCACAACAAGTTATGAAGAGCGCATTTATTCTAACAATATAAACTTGGTTCAAGCAAAAATCCATGATTTCCTCTAACTAGAAGTTGCCAATATATCAAAGAAATCTTAAGTTATTGATAAAATTCATGCATTATATGTTACTTAACCCATTTCCCCTTAAGAACTTAATTTATAACTTCGTTTGCATTATACCACAACAATTATTCAAGCTAAATAGTTAAAATAGCAAGCTGCCATTTCAGGTTTATCAATTCTTTCACCAAAATATGCATTAAACTAAATAACTTATTCACTTGTATAAGGAATTTCAGTTTATAAATCAATTTAAAGAGTAAAATCAAAGCTTCTAATTATTCACACTCAAACAGTAGCAAATTTAGGGATTTATACTCTACCCAACTTGATTCATGCATCAAATTTATACTCTTGTTCAAACAATTCACTAAATGTATCAAAGAAGGTTGAAATCCGACTTACCCAGCTGAAAAACGCACTAAATACTGAAATTTCCCCGTTAAAGTGACCGGAAGCAGCTCCCTTGCTCAAAAACCATTTATATCGATGCTAGCTCGATTGGAAGTGAAGGGAACAATGGCTGAAGGAGTTGCACACCGGCTAAGGGCAATGTCGTCGGAAAAACGAAAGAACAGGGCTGGTTGAGCTACTGTCCCGATGGGAACGCAAAACCGCAGTTCCTTGCGCACTGTGCCAACCGGAACGGGAAGAGAGCGAGGGCTGCTGCAGTGAGGAGGCGACAACGAGGCCGGCGATGGTCTCAGGTGGTCGGAAAAAGAAAAACAAAAAAAAAGAGAGGGGGAGGGCTGTCGCGCGCCTGGCGCTGGCGCAAGGAAGAAGAAGGAAACGAAAAGAAAAAGAAAAGAAAAAGAAAAGAAAGAAAAAAAAAAATCTTGGGGCTTCTAGACCATTCCGGTTCGATTCGAACCGGTTTGGTCTAGTTTAATGATTCGCCTCAATTTTTGCTCGGTTTGCAGTTTTTTTCACTTGGTTTTCAAGCTATTTGTTTGGTTTTCGAAAGATCAATTTGGTTTTAAGGCCTGGTTCGATTTATTTTAATTATTTAGTTTGGTTCCATAATATTTTCTCCATTCACTCAATATAAATAAAATATGAACAATTATGATATTTGATTTTTAGGATAATTAATTTATATATATTCATAACAGATTAAATTGCTTTCATATTATTTCTTGAAAATTTTTAACTGTTCTCAAATCGAAAATTCTGACAATATATTTGGGCTTGGGCCCAACTCACAACACTTTGGACCCAAATTTAAGATTGTTTGGTGTTTAAAGCCCATATAATCAAAAATCGAAATTTTTGATTTAATAAAAATTTAAAAGTTTTGAAAATAAAAATTCGGAGTATTTCAATCTCCCCCCCTTAAGACAATTCGTCCTCGAATTGAAATCTAGCAAGGGTAATAGGAGCAGAGATATAGGTGATTCTAAAGTCATAGGAGATACTCCAAATATTAAAAAGTCAGCTCAAGAGCGAATAAAATAGGCCGAGTGAAGGGAATAGGTAGGGCGTTCTGATTGTTCTCCTACCGCCAATCATCCGACTTAGTGCCAACTAGCTAAAACTTACAAGAAACTTGAGTTTATTCCCTAACTCTCCAATCACTCTCTTCAGACAGCTACTGAAATCTTTAGAAAATCTTTCTTTGATTAAAGTTTTATCTTAAAATCGTTTTAGCAGTAAGTTGCATATATATATATATATATATATATATATATATATATATATATATATATACCATTAACTACCGAAGATCGACCGATTTAAGTATTTATTATAAATCAAACAAGAAATGATTTATATTATCCAAATTTATATCAAACATATCAACTAAAATAGATCTATTATTTAGATCAATTAATATTTCAAAAATATTTAAATTAATATTATATATTGTAATCAAAATATTATTTTCTCTTAAATTTACAAAAACATGAATATAATTCATATGGTACTTAGCGTTGTAGCACAAAGTTTCCCTTGTTTATCAGGTGCAATGATAAACACCAGGAGGTTATGTGTTTCCAGCTGATATACCAAAGAATTTTAATTTGAACAGTAATTGTTTAAGGATGAACAGTATCCGTTTTAATCTAAACAGTAAATGAACAGTATATGTTTATGAACAAATAAGAACAATATTTCTGATGTGGAAGATCACACGAAGGTGCAACCACAGAGCATACTTATAAATTTACAAACTAATATTTATCAATTAACTCAACCAATTTTAATTATTTGATTTTAATTAAGGTTGAGGGTTCCTGCAACCTTAGCCTGGGGTCCCCAGAACTAAGTCAGAATGTGGAGGGAGAAGAGAAGGAAGCCTTTAACAGGGCTTAGTAGTAGCAATTTATAAATTTAAATAAATAACTTTATTTAAATATGAAATTCAAATTTAAACTTACAAGTGAAAGTTTACAATCCAGACTTCGAACGTTGAATGCTTACAAAGAACTCTTGGGTGAGAGGATGAGAGAGTTTAGAGTATTTGGTTATACAAGCTTATGCCTTCACAAGAGGATAGGCTCCCTTTAAATAACATAGAAAAGAATCTTTACTATTCTACTTTTACTATTTATGAACAGTGCTTGGTCTGCCACCGAATCTTGAGCAGTGTTGACTTTTACTGTGGATGAACAGTTGTTGGTCTGCCACCGAATCTTTACTGTGGATGATACGTTGGCTTTTGCTGTAGAAACAGTGATTTAACTTTTACTGTTGAATGATGGTGAAATAAGGTTTCACTTGCCTTTTACTCAGATGAGGACGATGTGTCCTTCTTTTTCTTTTCTTTTTTTCTTTGCTTTATTTTTTTGCTTTAATTTTTCTTTTGCCTTATCAGCTTTGCTTTTGACTATAATGGATTCAAAAGCTTCATCATTACTATCTTCGTTGGAGGATAGTGAGAATGATGTTGATGACGAAGAGGAAGCCATATCAGCCCACCTCTGTTTGCTTGATTTAGATATTTTACTGGAACAGTCTGCATGCTTTTTACTTGATGAGGGTTTTACTGGAGAATCAGAATCTGTTGAAAGATGCTGAAGCATTTCTTGACAGATTCTTTTATACTCATCCGGAGTTTTAGCAGCAGCTAACCTTGCTTGGCACTGTGCTTTTTGGATTCCGAAAGTCGGTTGATCTTTTAGTGCAAGAGTGGTTGCATAGGTTAATGGAGAAACCTGTTTTAATTTATCACGTATCCAGAGATCAATTTTAAGTTCCGTGGTAGAGTTCTTGAAAGATCCCCACCATTTAATCTTGTGTCTTTTTACCAACATAGGAATCTGGTATGTTCCTACGGCATACTGAGTGTCCAAATACCATTGATATACCCAGGGCGTGAAGAAGGCCATACAATAGTACATAAGAGAAGGAATATGGGCTTCTGCAGGATTGGGTTTATAATGGGCTTTAAAATACTGATATAATGCCTGGATTGGAGGAGGGATAATTTCATTGGAAATTCCCCTAGTTTCCCACCATTTTTTAAACCAGTTAGGCACTTTACAATCAGTACGAAAGGATGTGTCAAAATAGATTAACCATGAATGCGTAGCATTGGGATTTTGAATAGCAAAAATTTTTTCCCATGCATCACGATAATCAAAATAATTGTAGACAGTACTGTGGACATGTTTATATAAAACTTTAAATTGTACAGGGGTAGAAAGAGAGGGTTTAGGCCAGTCCTTGGGATGAAGAATCCGTTGGATTTTAAGTGAAGAATATAAAATAACAGATTTATTTTTTGAATCATAATTATGTTTAATTTTTACAGATCCAGTATCCAAGAGAATATTATGATAATATTCTTGGGGTTTTGAAAGATCAGTTGGAGCAAAGTACCAATCCTCAGGGTAGTACTGTTTTAAAACAGACCAAGGATTAGTGTTATGATATCCATCTTCTATTTCAATTTCATAATGAAAAATAGTTTTAAGAAACCATTTATGTATACCTTGCGTATACTGGATTTTTGGCAAATCCACAGCCATCAACGGATTTGATAAGTCTTTACTGCCTACCGTTTGAGACAGACTAGCCGTACCATGAACGGGTACGATCGCTTTAGGTGTAGAAGACATACCTGGCGCCTCTGTGGAAGAGGACGCTATACCTTGTAACGCCTTAAACACTTCTGGAGATTGACTTAGCTGTTCAATCCATTTTTTAAGATCTGGAGAAATTTTAGTGTTTAGGGTTTTAGGCAAATCTTCTGAATGCTCAGAGAGAGCTTTAGTGGGTGATTCAGGTTCTTCTTTAGGGGCTTTGCCCTTATCCTTTTTCCTGCCCATCGTTCTGTAAGAATTCTCGAGTCAGAAAGTCTGGAATGTTGTTTTTATCGCCTTGAATAAATTCAATATCAAATTCAAATATACTAAGTAAAGCTTGCCATCTAGCAAAAATTTGTTTTGAAGCCAGATTTTTTACATCTTTTTGTAAAACATCTTTTGCAGATTTACAATCAATACGAAGTAAAAACTTTTGATTTAATAAATCAGATTGGAATTTGTTTATGCAAATTACTATACTTAAAATCTCCTTTTTAATAGTAGAATAGTTTATTTGAGTTTGGTTCCAATGACCAGACGTATACTGAATAATACGTTCTTTACCAGTAATTACCTGTTTTAAAATACCGCCATATCCAACATCTGAAGCATCGGTTTCAACAATTTTAAAAGCTGTTGGATCAGGGATATAAAGATATGGAATTTCTGTTACTAAGGCCTTTATCTTTTTTACTAACTGTGTATGCTGGGCTGTCCATGGGCCAGCATTTTTCTTAAGCCTATCATGTAATGGTTTTATTATGCAATTGAGGTTTGGATAAAAATCTATAACATAATTTAAACATCCAAGAAAACGTTGAAGTTGGGTTTTATTGGTTAATTCATTAGGGAACTTAGTCCCAAAAACCATAGCTCGTTCTATGGGCTGGATAATACCCTGTTCTATATAATGACCCAAGAACCTAACTTTAGTTTTAAATAAGTCCATTTTAGTTTTACTCAATGCTAATCCATTCATTTCAATTACCATGCAAAATGTTTTTAAGTGTTTAAAATGTTCTTCTAATGTTCTACTAAAAACTAGAACATCATCAATATATACTATACAAAATTCACTATGGGGATTAAATATATCATTCATGATCCTCTGAAACTCAGAAGGAGCATTTTTTAATCCAAAAGGCATTACATTCCATTCGTATTGACCGAAGGGAACGGTGAATGCGGTTTTATATCTATCATCAGGATGAATCTGGATCTGCCAGTAACCAGATTTCATATCAAATTTACTAAAAATATTGGCCTTATATAATTGTTTTAATAAATCTTTTTTATTAGGTAATGGATATCGAATCCATTTTAAGGCTGTATTCAGTGGTTTATAATTAATTACTAATCTAGGTACTCCTCTTTCTATTTCAGCATTTTTATTGACATAAAAAGCTGCACAAGACCAAGGACTTCTAGATTTGCTAATTAATTTTTTATTTTCTAAATCCTGAATTTCTTTTTTACAATGTTCGATGAGTTCAGGGCTCATTTGAATAGGTCGGGCTTTAGTTGTAATGGACTTTTCATCAAAATCCTTTTCATAGGGTAAATCTACTATATGTTGTTTACGTTTCCAAAATGCATTTGGGTGATCTGCACATAATTTATTTTCCATAAATGCCTTTAATTTACTAATTCTAGCTTGAATATCTTTATCTTCTAGTTGATTTTTAATTCTCTGAAGGTATGCATGATTTCTCACATTATTTAAGTCTTCTTCTTTAGATTTTATTAAAGAGTTAATTTCCAAAGTTTTAATAGAATGAGCTCTTAATAAATTTAAATTTTTTCTCCTAGGTTTTTCAGTAAATTCTAACCTAGCTCTACTTCCTTTTACCTTGAATTTAATGCAATCTTCTTTTACCGAATATGGTGTAATTAGGTTAATGAATGGCGTTCCTAAAATTACCATATAATTTATCTGTGGTGAAAGTAAGAATATTGTTTTAATTTCTAATCCACTATTTATAATATCTGCTTCAATTTTACCAAGAATTTCTAATTTAGATTTATTAGCTGTAGTCAGTTTTTCATGTGTTTCTGACCAAAATCGATGTGGAATTAAATCAGATTTTATACAATTTAAATCTGCTCCTGTATCAAATAAAGCTATACCATTTATTATAAAATCATGTGAAATTTGTAAATTTAATTTTACTAAATATTTTCTAGATGTTATTTCTTGTAAAAGAAAGAGAAAATGTGGATTTATGTCTTCATCTTCATTTAACTCATTTATTCCATCTGTTATTTTATCATCTGGTTCATCCGAAGAGGAACTAGATATCAATTGAGTTTCTAAATGTTTTATTTTGGCATCATGTACTTGTGCTTGATGTTTTAATTCTTTGACTTCATGTTTTAAAATTCTAATTTCTTTATATAGATCTTCTAATGATATTTTTGTTTCTAATTTTTTATTCTTATTTAATATAGTAGTTAAATCATAAGTATTAGTCTGAATTTTAGGTGTGATACTTTTTACTTCTTTATCTTCTTCAAAACTTTTAATTAATTTTTTAAGAAGTTGACTTTTAAGATCATTATCTGTGAGAGTATTTACTACTTCTAAGAGTGTACTCTGATCTTTTGTTAACATATTTATTGATTTTTCTGAAGAACTGGTTGTTGAACCTAGTTCATCAATTTGATTTTCACTTTCTTGTACCTCAGAATCTGATGTATCAGAAGTAAGATACAATTCATGAATTTTATTTATCACATCATCTTCTAAGTTTAATTCATGCAATTTTTTATTGAACTTGCAAAATTTAGATGTGTGTCCTTTCTTACCACATTTAAAACAAGTTAAGTCTTTATATGAAATCTTATTAGTCTTTTTGTATGGTCTTTTATTCTTAGATTTTTTATGGTGTTTACGTTTATCTTGATGATAAAATTCTTCTTTACTAGGTTTAGACCTATAGTGTTTTTTATAGTGTTTTTTATAGCTTGTGGGTTTAGAGCATTGACCACTACATTGTTGATTAGAGGTTACATTATAGTCAAATTGTTTACAAAAACTTCCTAATTCTTGTTTAGTCTTTTTTAATTCATATTTTAAAGTCTTTTGAAGTTTCAAATCTTGACAAATTTGTAATCCTTCTTTTTGAATTATACTTATTAATTGGCCATAAGTTAATTTATTGTATGGAATTGGGTTACCATGTTGTTGTTTAATATAATTCCTAACTCTTTCTCCTAAAAAATAGGGTAAACCAGCTAAGAATTTTTCTTTCCAAAAAGCTTGATTAGAATCTTCTCTTAACATTAATCTTGTAAGAAAAGTGGTTTTATATAATTGAAATTGGCCTAAGTGTTTACATTTTAAATTACTTAAAAGTTCAGCATTTTTATCTTTTATATGTGATGGATCGCCTATAAAATGTAATGAAATGGTTAATATTAAGGTTGCAACTGCATCTTGAATAGGTTCACCATTTTCATCAAATAAAGGTTGATCCTGGTCATTTACTTGAACTGCATTTAAAATATCTAATTGATCTTTTTCAGTGAGATGGTAATCCCACCATCCCTTTAATTGTCCTGTAAATCCTGCAATGAGGATTTCAGCAACGGCTTTATCAGATATAGGTGACTGGGTTTTATAAGCATTTGCAGCCATGGTCATTTGTTGCAAAATACTTAAGATTTTATATTCAGATAATCCATCAATATTCCATTCATATAATGTATTAGCATTATAGTGGAATTGGGATATGTATGGAGGTTTGTCAATTAATCCTAAGTCTGGAGCCCTAGAGACTATTTCTCTATGGGTTATATTATTTACAAATTGTTTAGCATCTTCTGAATCAGGTTCACTAACTTCAGTGCTAGAAGTTTCTTCTAAAAGGTTTATATTTCTAGAATCATGTGCGGAATCCTGGACTACTTGGGGAGTAGATCCTGAACTTACTTCAAGTTGACTAAGCTGGTGTTTTAAAGCTCCTATAAATTGTGAATTTAATTCCTTTTGACTAGACTTAGAAACCTGAAATGGTTTAAACATGTGTGACTTTACTAATTCTTTTCCTTTAGATGGTTCAATTACTATTGGTTTATCCTGAAGTAATTGTTCTATCTTTTTTAATTGTGTATTCAAACAAATTAAACTAGCATTACTAAAATTATTTTGCTCAATTAATTTTTTATCTGAATCATTTTCTCTAGCTACTTTATATGGTGCACAAGTAATATCATTATCTTGATATTTAAATTTACTAATGGCTTTAGGAGGAAAATCACTCTGGATTATCCTATCATTTACTATCCATTCTGGTCTTTTATCACGAATTGTTATTGGGTTAAGACTTTTAGTTGAATTATTTTTAATTAATGAGAACCAGTCTAAAAATCTAATTCTAGTCTGAGTTTGAAATTGATATTCAACATATATATATATATATATATATATATATATATATATATATATATATATATATATATATATATATATATATTCCGGATTATATGATTTCATTTTGAAAATTTAGATATTCCTTCATGAAAACCAAGCATATAATTTTACAAAAAGCGAAACAATTGAAATTTGATTTATTTATGGTAATAAGAATTAACTCACATAATTATTAGAACTCTTCTTGATCAAGAATTGAAAACCTTATTACTTTAAAGCAAAATTTCAAGAAAAATTTTCCTTTGTAACTCATGTTGTCTATAGTATCACAGGGCGACTCGAACTCACTCTCTCCCAGTTCTTATCTATACAAGTTCTATTCCCCCCTACAAAATTCTTTCCTTATGTTAGTGCAGCTATTAGATAGCTCCTGAGTCACCGCACCCCTTAACTATCTCACTCATTTAAAGATTTTGACCCTTTGCAGCGCTTATTCCTTATGTCACCTTAATACTTATTACTAAAATTAAATTTCATAACAATACCTTTTAACAGTCCTTGTTTCGGTTCATGATCTTGACTTTTTTTTTTTTTTTTTTTTTTTTTTTTGGGGTAACCTTTTACTCTATTTGAGTTACTCATTAACATACCTTAAGATATTAGAATACTCTCACCAATTATTTCATCTACTCTTCCCCTTTTATACTACTTATCATTGTAATTCATAAGTTATTTACTATCAGCATCTCATCCTACAATTATTATTTATCCTACATACTCTCTTATTAATTATTTCGCCCACTCAGTTTCTTTTGTACTACTAATCATCATTATTCATGATTTATCTAATCACCAACATTTTAACCTAACCTTTATTGCTTGCCTTAAATATTTACCTTTTAACTAGTTCTCATCAATACTAACAAAATTCCTTTAGTCCCAAGGTAATGCTACTTTACCATCCAAATATCACATCAAATTGATCTCATTAACTTCTTAAGAGTCTAATTTACATATGCTAATAACTTCTTTACTCTTTTGTCCAAATTCTCCTAGATTACAATTTCAAACCATAGTGCTAACATTTTAATTAGTCTCATTTAACCAAGTATTAGGTACCATATGTGGAACTATTAACTTAAAATTAGCATCTATCTATTACTTGCTTATATCAAATTTTAATTCAATTTACCTGTCTCACCTATCTAAAACTAAACATATATTACTACTTGTCTTATTCTTCTTTTCAAATCTTCTTTCTAATTTTACTATCCTCATAATCATTTCATTTTATACTCTAATCCAATTGGCCCCGTGATATAAATAGACAACTTTTAAAAAATAATTTCTATATAAATAATCAATTTCAAATTTTTTTATCATAACACAATTTAAATTCAAAATAAAAACAGGGTTTTAAATTTAAATATGAAATATCAAGTAAATAAAACAATAAAGAGAAATTCTAAAGAAGTTCAGTAGCCGAACTGAATACTAAAATACCGATTCCTAATCACCCAAAATTCATCAATCCACTATACAATTAGAAAACCTATTTATTCTCTACACTATCCTGTTCACTGATAGGAATAGAGTTCACATGAAAAGTAGTGTACTGGGTGATCAGGCCAATCCACTACCATCAGGTATTACTCTATTCCCTAGCTTAAGGGTTGATACCAACTCTGGCCCCTATAGGTATTGCAATGGGTTCATCCTACTATCCACTACTTTCACTCTAATTCTCAATTAATTCTTCAATTTTTTTTTTTTTTTTTTTTTTTTTTTTTTTTTACACTATAGGTGTGGGTTTTCCCACCTCATAGGGTCTAGTGCGTCCACCATCCCTAGAGAGGAAAATTACAAAGTTTCCTTCCTTATGTTGGTTACGGCCGATCCCAACATAAAGAAATTTCCTATACTCCGCAGTTGTGTCCTAAAACCCTAACCTAAGCTCTGATACCAACTTTGTCACGACCCGTTTCCGTGGGCCGGACCGGCACTAGGGCCCAGGTAAGCTTAAGGCCCCCGAGGCCCGTAGTAAGCCTGAAACGCTAGAATCTATTATCTCGATAGAAAATTTCAACATTCAGCCCATATGAATATGAAAGATAAACCTCAATATTTTATTAAATCTCGGCCCAAATTTATAAGCTACAACATTCCACAGTTCGGGCCTAATTAACAATGCATCACATTTATAATATGGGTTCACATAATTATCTCATCTATAATAATAAATGATTAAAAGTATACAAATCCTACAACTGCGGAGTCACTAACTGTTAGTATACATAACAAAATAATTATGGAACTAGGAAAAATTCTTTATTGCCCTACGCCGAAGAAACATAGCCTAAATCCGATTAAAGGAAAAACCTACTTCCTGAAAAATCAAACAAGACATGTGAGTTTTCTAAGAAGTAATAATTATTGCACAACACACGCAGTCACACAAATGTGTACACATATTAATCTAGTCATCCGACTAGTTATATGCTCACGCAGCCAGTCACACAAATGGCATATCACCAGCACTCACAATCATAAACATCTTCATATAATCACATCACGTGGAAATTAGTCAGTGGCGCCACCTGAAACCCCAACGAGCCGTCCTCACACATGGCTCGCCCTCTCATACATGTGCACCAGGGAGCCGATCCCCCATACGGCCAACTGGTCTAATCCTCACTGACCAGTCCTCTCATTGTATTTCCATTCTCTCTTTTCTTTTCCATACCAACAGGAGGCAACCCGGTGGTCTCCATCCAATCTAGATCATCAAGTACTCACAACAGGAGGCCACCCTGCGGGCTACAATCAAATCTAGATTATCAGGTGCGCAACAACAAGAAGCCATCCTGTGGTTTTCCACATAATCCATTTCATCAGGTGCACACGGGGGCGCCGATCTCCCATTTTCCCGGCCGACGGTCAAATATCATATAATATTCGGATCCATATCACAGACCGTCCTCACAAACCCACGGTGGTCCACTTCATCCCAATTCCACACAAACAAAGCATAGCATTATCACAACACAATTAATCAAACATTGCAATCAAATGCAGACATATTAATCAATTAAACATCGTAATGCAATGCACAATTAAACATCCAAAATCAATGCAAATAAATAAATAAATAGTATTAACAATAATAAAATAAATAAATAAATATGTAAATAATTAAATGAGTAATAAAGATAATAAATAATCAGAGCACTCTATTTATTATGTACCAAGTTATAGAATTAATCTAAATGAACTTATTTAATCATGTCATTCATTAAAACTAGTCTAGGTTCTATTGAAATTTCTGCAGCACCTCCCCTAAAAATTGGACTATCTACCTGCTCAAATATCACAATATTACTATATATTTATCAAATCAATGCACACAGCCCATCCGCCGGGCAATCCATCAATTTAAAATCCCATCCTCCTTCCAAAATAACAATGTCAACACTCAACCATTAATTTACAACTTACAATAACCTCCAATTATGTTCCAATGATAATACCAATCATTCTTTACTTCATATAATTATAACTAGCTTCTATAGCTAATTGCCAAACATATGAAAGCTTTAATACATATATAATTATAATCGAATAAAACTTGTATCATTAAGTTAATTTCAATTACTTTCATTTGATAGTTTCGTAGTGTCTAACTATTATAGTACTCTTTATCAAACTCTCATTTCTTCATCCTTGCTTAAAGATAACAACCACATATTATACCTTTATTAAATTTTAAATTAGCCACTAAGAACAAATGCTTCAATTAAACTAACATTTAATGGATACATCTATTAAGAAATCCAATTTTACAACTTAAGATATACCAACTAACTAATTCCTAGCAAGAATTAAATCTACTACTATAAAAATTCCATATAAAGCAATAATCTATATAAATGATTGAAAATAACTGCTGCCACTGCCCAAAGTTTCTCAATTCTTATCAAACTTAGTCATTCGAACCTCTACATCCACAACAAGTTATGAAGAGCGCATTTATTCTAACAATATAAACTTGGTTCAAGCAAAAATCCATGATTTCCTCTAACTAGAAGTTGCCAATATATCAAAGAAATCTTAAGTTATTGATAAAATTCATGCATTATATGTTACTTAACCCATTTCCCCTTAAGAACTTAATTTATAACTTCGTTTGCATTATACCACAACAATTATTCAAGCTAAATAGTTAAAATAGCAAGCTGCCATTTCAGGTTTATCAATTCTTTCACCAAAATATGCATTAAACTAAATAACTTATTCACTTGTATAAGGAATTTCAGTTTATAAATCAATTTAAAGAGTAAAATCAAAGCTTCTAATTATTCACACTCAAACAGTAGCAAATTTAGGGATTTATACTCTACCCAACTTGATTCATGCATCAAATTTATACTCTTGTTCAAACAATTCACTAAATGTATCAAAGAAGGTTGAAATCCGACTTACCCAGCTGAAAAACGCACTAAATACTGAAATTTCCCCGTTAAAGTGACCGGAAGCAGCTCCCTTGCTCAAAAACCATTTATATCGATGCTAGCTCGATTGGAAGTGAAGGGAACAATGGCTGAAGGAGTTGCACACCGGCTAAGGGCAATGTCGTCGGAAAAACGAAAGAACAGGGCTGGTTGAGCTACTGTCCCGATGGGAACGCAAAACCGCAGTTCCTTGCGCACTGTGCCAACCGGAACGGGAAGAGAGCGAGGGCTGCTGCAGTGAGGAGGCGACAACGAGGCCGGCGATGGTCTCAGGTGGTCGGAAAAAGAAAAACAAAAAAAAAGAGAGGGGGAGGGCTGTCGCGCGCCTGGCGCTGGCGCAAGGAAGAAGAAGGAAACGAAAAGAAAAAGAAAAGAAAAAGAAAAGAAAGAAAAAAAAAAATCTTGGGGCTTCTAGACCATTCCGGTTCGATTCGAACCGGTTTGGTCTAGTTTAATGATTCGCCTCAATTTTTGCTCGGTTTGCAGTTTTTTTCACTTGGTTTTCAAGCTATTTGTTTGGTTTTCGAAAGATCAATTTGGTTTTAAGGCCTGGTTCGATTTATTTTAATTATTTAGTTTGGTTCCATAATATTTTCTCCATTCACTCAATATAAATAAAATATGAACAATTATGATATTTGATTTTTAGGATAATTAATTTATATATATTCATAACAGATTAAATTGCTTTCATATTATTTCTTGAAAATTTTTAACTGTTCTCAAATCGAAAATTCTGACAATATATTTGGGCTTGGGCCCAACTCACAACACTTTGGACCCAAATTTAAGATTGTTTGGTGTTTAAAGCCCATATAATCAAAAATCGAAATTTTTGATTTAATAAAAATTTAAAAGTTTTGAAAATAAAAATTCGGAGTATTTCAATACTCGAGCTCATTTCTGAGCTCGAGTTCGATTCATTTAAAAATAGCCAAGCTCGAGCTTCACTCGGGTTCGATTTGATAACTATAAACGAGCTGAGTTCGATCTCAAAATCTATTAACCAAAATGACGTCCTTTTAATATAGATTTTAATTGATTTTGTCTTATTTAGCTAACTCATGAGCTCGATTCGATAAAGGTTGCTCGCGAGCTAGTGACCCAAACTCGAGCTCGACTCGTTTATTAAACAAGTTCGATAGCTTGATTCAAGCTTGGCTCGATAAGCTTATTGAATAAGCTCAAACGAGCTTTTATCAAGCCGTGTCTTAAGTAGCTCACGAGCGACTTATCTCGTTTACGGCCTTACTTGCAAAGTCAATATTTTTCTTTTAGAGGAATATGATGTTAAACATAATTAAGTTTTTATATTTTTTAGGGCTATGAAAAGTAAGAAAGTCTCAAATTTAGATTTTTTTAATCAATTTTTTTATAATTTAACAAGAGTTATGAAAAGAAAAGAATTTATCATATCTAGTCAGTGACATAACTCTCGATCACTATTTACTCTCGTTCACAGAAACTGAAAATTTCAAAAAATTAAAAAATTAGGGAAATTAAATAACGACTACAGTTCTCAACAATTAAAGAGAAAATAGGTGACCTATTAGAAAAATTAATTCTGCTAATATGCAATTAGATAGATTGTATCTTTAGATAAACTTTTATTTGTAAAAATTAGATATTCAAAATTTAAACTCTTTATTATTGAAAAGATTTTATATAAATACTATTTTCTGCTCGAGGGTTGAAAGATATATACATAGGACCACATACAACCTGCAAAATATAGTTAGATGGCTTCTTTTTATTTTATTTACCATTCCTTGTTTAATTTTTCTTTTGCCATTTTCAAAAGAAATAAACTTTGTGTCATAGCTATAGTTGGCCAAGTGGCTTTAATCTATGGTGACATATAAATATGGTGAAGATATCCCATATGCCCATATCTTTGTTAAACAACAAGACATATATCCCATAGCCACTACCTTTACCACAAGGTCTAAAAGTTTGTTTTATCATTAAGATAAACACTAAATTAAAAAAAAATAAAAAATAACAAAGATGTGATTAATAATAAGAACAAGCATATATTAATTATTTAATAGAAGCAAAAAGAATGTAACAAAAGAAATGGAATCTCATCTTCCCTTGGATACCCTATAAGGTGTAGGGCATTAGGTACATTTAGTTACCCTTAGACAAGAAAATACACAATTTTGTTTGAAAGCATATATAGAAATCGTTCCATTTTGAAAGACATAGCATTTCTCACCATAAGAGATATCTTTCTCTTTTTAGCAGCTGCTACTATAAACAATGGAGGGCTGTGATGCATAGGATGAAATTGGTTATTGTAACCAAAATTTTCTTGTCATCACATGCTAAGGATATGTCAAATCTTGATTTTAATTTGTTGCTTATTGGCTTGTCCATTTCCATGTGGGATGAATTTAGTTAAATGGAAAAAACTTATATGTAATTATCCTTTATTTTTGGTAAAACCATTGTATCACTATAAAATAAATGCTGAACAGTTATCAATAAAGTGTTGATTGGAGTAATAAGCGATTAAAATTTTCATAAGGGTGAGAAAAGAAGTTCGATTCTCAGAAAATGCATTTTGCGGGGAGGTATGAGTTTCAATTGACCGTATTAATGTAGGATTGATCAAATGATTAATTATTAGTTTCAATTAATTAGGGTTTTAATTAATTTTAAAATTTAGACTGTACTTGTGATATTTTCTACTTTTGCAAATTTGTTAGTCCTAATATTTAGATAGTGTCAATTCACTTAGTATGATGCATAAAAATTAGCTAATAATATAATATCAGAAATAAATATTATCGATCAATGGAGAATTTTCTCTATTTATAGGGATCAAACGCCAGCTCAACCTCTTATTTAGAGGACTTGAATATTTTCCATTCAGATTTTATTGATATTAAGGTGTATCATTTTTGTTAATTAAAGCATGAAGAATATATATGTTAGAAATTTTATATAAGTA
Source organism: Jatropha curcas (assembly GCF_041381405.1). Classification (NCBI taxonomy): domain Eukaryota; kingdom Viridiplantae; phylum Streptophyta; class Magnoliopsida; order Malpighiales; family Euphorbiaceae; genus Jatropha; species Jatropha curcas. The sequence goes on from NC_143154.1 coordinate 26,981,545, forward strand.
CTTTAGGGAATGGTTGAATTGAGAGTGAGAAAAGATGGTAAATGACAAGATATGCATAGTTCCCAAAAAGAGGCATGCATGAGCATAAAATTAAGAGCTTGAGGAACATGGTCCAAGTGATTAGTGCATAGATTTTCTAAATCACATCATCTTTTAACAATCTTAATTTGAGATTAATTAATAAATTAGAGATTAATTAATTATTAGTAATGCTGAAAGTTTAGAGCACGAGGCCATGTCTACCAACTTGCACCCTTGTGATTTCCCCTTGAGAAGAGTGTTATTTGCTTTCAAGTCGGTTCTTTTGGTCACACAAAATATATTAACCCATAAAATGAATATTACTAATTAATTAATTAATACTAGTATTCTCAGGAGGAGGAAAAAGCTGTTGTTTCAGAAATTCGTTTTGATCAAAATCTCTGTGTATGGAAATCTCTTTGAACCTTCATGAGAAGGTTAATATATAAATTATACATGTGTTTGTGTTTTTTTTTTAGTGTCCATTTATTTGCAACAAAGAAAGAGGCAGTAGAAACAAAGTACTGTTTTCTCAATGGTTTTTCTGAATTTTATTTTTTTGTCAAGATATCTTTTTTTTTTAATTTGGAAAAATATACCAAAAAAACCCCTTAACTTGCATTTCGTGCTTTGTTATTAATTAAGGCCTCCAAGTGAGTCCTCATAAACTTTTACAAGCTATTGCATGATAATTATAAAAAAAAATTAAATATTTAATTGTTCAAATAAAGACTAGATGGATGGTCATAAATTTCTGATTTGTTTGGAAGTTTTATAGCTATCAACACATTTAATATTTGATCTTAAAAATATCGTTTGTTGAACTCGAACATGCTTTATTATATTAATAATATATTTTTTATTTTTACCCCTTTATATGACTAATAATGATTAAATAATTTTATTCAAATAATAAATTAAAAATAATATAATCAATTCCATTAAATAATTTATTATAATTTAAATAAATTAAATAATTTTTTTAAAAAACGAGAAAATTTTGAAAACGGAAGACAGTGTATACAATAAAGTTGATAGCGGAAAGCAAGCACACGTTGTTTTTGTTGATTGATGTTGTTTTCTTGCACTTTTTCTAAATTGACAGTATCGTTTATAAACCGGATTTGGACACATGTACTCATTGTATGGCTCCATTTACCAAATCATGTCTTAAATCTTTAATTAAGGTACCTAATTGCTAGTATCAATGAGATTAGGCCAAAATGTAAATCATGGGTGTTCGGAAATGAAGCTTTTAGGGTTGGAGATTGTAAATTAAGTTCATGTTCATGTGGGTTGGCTAAATTGTATATGCTTGAAATTATATACTCCATCCGTCATATTTTATTTGTTTATTATTTTTTTTAAATGTGTCAAAATATTTGTAAGGTTTCTAAATTTAAATATATAAATAATTATTTTTCCTATAATAACCTTTATAATTGTTCATTGAATGAAAGAATTTTAATATCTTAATGAGTTATTAAGGGTAAAAAAGGACAAAATAACTTTTGTTGACTAAATTCTTAATTATACGTGTTTTGTCAAACTATGCAAAGAAAATAGAACGATGGAATATACAGTTTTTGAGTTTGCCTCATGTTAATTTTTCAATTTTCTAAAAAGCTCTAATTAAGAAACCAAGGTTTGTTTACCTTTAATTTGAGGGCATCTTCACATAATTTATTTTTCCATAAATAAGAAATTTTTAAATAAAATAAACTTCCTAAACCATGATCTTATCTATGTAGTTTTGAGAAGTTTTCTATTTTGATTGAATTAAATAAAATATTAAATTGATTTTATCTGAGCTTCAATTGAACTAATTTGAAATATTAAATTAAACCATAGATTTAAATCTTTTTTTATTTTAAATTTAATAGAAATTGAAGGCAATTATTAGTCCTTGCCGCTTATTAAAATAATTATTAATAATTCCCACATATTAAAACACATATAATATTATAGTTTAATTTGATTTGGTTCGGTTGAAGCTGAGTTCCTCAAATTCTGATTTATACTTTAACGACATGTCATTCTTGGAAATGACATTGCACAAAAAAGGACCCTGTAGTGAACGCTCACAAATACAACGTAACACGGTCCTGAATACATCCAAAAGCATACGTCGTTTCTTAAATTCACCAAACACGCCTATTTAGAAAAAGGATCTGTACTCGAACGACAGCGTATTCGGTTTAGGAAATGGTCGAATGGTTGCGCGTGTCCAACTACCAGTCGCTCGTCTAAATTCTAAAAGGGTAAACATAAAGAGCAAATCGTGAAAATTAGCTAGAAAAAATCTGCAAAAAAGAAAAAAAAAATGATAGTTAATGTGCAATTTTAAATGTCTTGTAACAAAAGTGGATACATTTTTATTTATATATGTTAATATGCAATTAAATTAGTAATTCTCACTTGTTAATTATTTAAGTTGATTTTTATGTTACCGTTTTTAAAAAATCATACATTATAATCTTCTCACTAATGTAGGGTGCAAGAAATTTTGAGTTCAAATCATTTTGATCACATAAGAGTTTTTGTCAATTATCCCATGATGTTATCTCGACTCATTAAACTTTTCAAATAGATTTAAAACTGTTTAGCACGACAGAAATATACATTTGTTTAGAGTTAATGTGTGGTGAATTAAAAATAAAAAATGATAGGGGATACAAAATTAAAAATGAGTAAACTCATAAATGAATGAGAGAGATTTTAAGGCTATGATTGTAATTTTTTCCCTATTTTAATGCATAAAATTTGTACTTTTGATTTCTAATAAATGATACAACTTGCCTATTTTAGCATCACAAAGCTTATCTGTTTAGCCACTCTTTTCTATTATAAAAAGACATTATAAAAAGGCATATTAAATAAAAGTATATTTAAAGAAATAAATTAATTATATTTTTAATAAAGCAAATAACAAATGCAAAAGAAAAATAAATATGAATTTAAATCATTTTGATCACGTAATAACTGGTTGTCATGTATATGTATTTACCACTAAGCTTAGATCGTATATGCATTTACTACTAAACTTAGATCTTAAGCCTTGATGTGCGTGATAATAACTTATTAAGATATCAAATTACTTTCTAATAATTGAAAAACAAAATTCAAAAACAAGAAACAACAATTACACCAATCAAACTAGCCCATGATAATAAATAGAAAAACCACAACACTACTATCACAACACATTAAATTTGCGCCTTGTCTGGTTCAAAAATAGTCTATTTTTCCGAAAAGTCTGAACTATGATTTGAATCTATTTAGTACACAAATATACTTTCTAGAAGAATTACTCTCAAATTACAAAAGACAATAATATTCATAATATAAGTTTAAGTGTGTTTAGATAATAAAAAAAAAATAGTAAATTTATTATACTTAACTAGGAAATACAACTTCCATAGTCATCCTAAGGAAATTCTTTCCCTTACACTATGGTCTACCTCCCGGAAAATATAATTAAAAGTGCAAACCAAACACAAGCATTTTATACACTTTTCTGAAAAGTTGCACTTCTAGAAAAGTTGCACTTTTCTAATCTACTTACCTGATCCAAACATCTGATATATAAATTCAAGTTACACAATTTTCATTTAATACACAATTTTCAAAAAATGTACAAAAGCATGAAAGGGGCAAGAATCTTCTTACAATTTCCCCCCAACACATCATTATCTATATAGCACATTCTTTTAACAAGCCCCTTCCCCGTTAAGTGATTAGAAAGTAACTGTGGTCAGACCTTGTACACTGCCAAGCCTGTTAACACGTCATGCATGCTAATGCAGGATAGAGCATTGGCACTAGATGGTGATATCATTGACAACATATTACAACAATTCTTGCTGACCTATTCTGCTTCCTAGAGTTGCAACAATAAGGTCAATATAGAGTGCAAAACTGAAGGAACTCGAATCATTAGTCAATCAACCAAAGAGAAGAACCTTTAAAGCGCAGAAGCGAGAAGAGGGATGGAAATGCTATTAAGATGTTGTCTCAATCCCCTCATGATCTTCTGAACATGGAAGCCGTAAAAGCAAAATTGTGAACTCAGTATATAGAAGCATCAAATCTTGGCTCATAGAAACACACCTGACTGTTGTATGACTGAAGAGCACACCCAGCAATCCAAGACCAAACCTTCTTATCTACATCATATAGAAGGCCCTTTCCTTGGTTCCAAGATGTGAAACAAATCAAATTATCTTGTCCAAAGCACTCAAATCTCTCAGCTGATAATCTCAACAGAGCTCGAAAATACTTTGGTGGCATTCTGCTAATCTCGACCCACATAACCTTGGTATGATCCAATTCCCAAATTCTCATGCTCTGAAGTGTACTATAAAGGCCAATTCTTCCAACTAGAAACAAACGTTTTTGAGTGCCAGCCACCAAATACCCATCCAACAAAGACCGTGGGAACTTGGCTGGAATGTGTTCCCAGTAACCTGTGTCAAGTCGATACATCATCAAACCAAGCGGTGAAATAGTTTCTAGATACAATCTGGAGTCACAATATGCCATCTTTGAAGAGCAAAGATTGACTGCAGGCATTATTTGGTGGAGAGACCATCTGTCGAGCTTTGAATCATAAACTTCAGTGGGCAAAGACTTATCGCCATAAATATCACTGGTGGCTATCACTTTAAATGAACGATCCATTCTATCAACAACCAATATCAACTGCCGTTGTTGATTGTAATGCATGCTTGGTAATGTTCTCCAAGTTTGAGTGAGAGGATTACAAACTAAAGTCTTGAAAGTTAGCCCATCATGTCCAGAAAAGCAAACAAGGCCTCCTGAAGAACCAACCAACCAAAACGTCCATTGTGGCAGAAATGTAAAAGGAATTCTGTACCATGTTTTCAATGGCAAGCTGAAAACTGAGCATTGTGGTGTTTGTGAGTTCTTCCAAAATGTCAAAAGGCAAGGTCCATGAGATGGCACTTGCGAATGAAATTTAAGAAAACTACTGTCCTGAAGAATAGAATTCCACCTTTTACAAACCGAACGCAGTCGAAATATCATGAAGGGAGGAACTCTAGCCAAAATCTCATTCAATAGATCTTCAGGTAACAGTGCCCATATATTATCCTCCATTTGAACATCAGGGTAAACAGCTTTACCAAATGTAGCTGCTGTTTCCTCATCTAAACCCCGTGGTTTAGTCTTAATCGCCTTCTGCCTAGAAGGACTAGTATTCCTAGATCCCACACGACCTAAAGGACTTGTATTCCTAGACCCATCAATCCTAATAGGCGACACTTGCCTAGGACAAACATCATAACCACCACGTACACTCCCCCATTTTGACAACACGGGAATAGATGCAATAGACCCAGATTCAGATGATTCAGCAACACCAGCCATATCACTGAATCCTCAAAACCCCAATTGAACCAAACAATAATCAATTCATACAAACCCTAACTGCCTTGCAATAAGCCTCATCTAAATTCCAAATGCAAGCTCTACTTAATGGAATGAACAGCAAAATGTCAAATCTTTAAAGCCCATAAGACCGTCTCAGCCATAAAGTAAGAAAACCCATTAATCCAAACACCATAACTGAAACAAAATCCACTTTAACTAAGATTACATTTTCAGATTAAAAACCCCCAATATGCAGTCAGATCCAAAATTGAAAATTTTACAACCGAAAAGTTGATTCGAACACATAAAAGAATACGTAAAAACATTGAACAGAGATCAATTGAGAAGATACAGATGGAAGTTTTGTGACAAAAATTGGTTACCTTTTAGGTTCAAGGATTATCAATTTTGCTTGGCGAGGAACAAGACCTTGTCAGAGCTTAAAGAAGTAAGAAATAAAATAAAAATGAAATTCTGGCATAGAGATGAGAAAATGAACCTAACCTCAAAGGCTCTCTCTCAGGTTTGCGTCTGATTTATTTTGTCACTATTTGAGCAATATAATAAAAATAAAAGACAGGGTTTTATCATTTATGGATGTAATCTGGTATAGCTGTATCTAATTAGTTTTCTGCATCTGTCTTGACTGCCTGGCACATCAGATTGGTGCACTCCATCATTGAATAGTCCATAATGTGGTTTGATGAATGGGTGATTAGGATTTATTGACTTAGGGTTAGTTGGCAAATTTTTTTAGAAAAGATAGTCTTCAAATACATTTTTTTACATGTTTTTCCAAATTATTAATTTTAGTTCATATGCTATTATTACTTAAAGTGTAAATTTTTTAAGAGATTAAGGCTTTATTCGATAAAAAGATGAAGGAAAAATACTGAAAGAAGAAAAATAAAAATTACCGAGAGAAATGATAAGAACTATTAATCATTTTTTCTATATTTTTTTTCAGCACTTGTGTTTTGATATAATGAAAAGAAAATGAATTTTTTTTTTTTAATTTGGAAATGACAAAATTTTAGAGGAAATCAAATATTATTATTGAAAATTGATAATTATGTCTCATTTAAATAGTGGAATTTAAAAAAAAAAAGGTTAAAGTTTGCTAATTAATTAGGGATATTTGGACATGTAATAAAACTAAGTAAAATTTTCACTCTTCTTTATTATTTCTCTTTAAGTTAGAAGATTCAAAATATGTGAATTCAATTGGAAAATAAATAAAAATATTACTTTCTTCGTTATTTTCCTCATCCTTCCCAAATGTGGTAAAATACATCTTTCTATATATTTTCTATAGTTATTTTTATTTTTTCAAAAGACACTCTTATTTTAAAACAAAAGGTTGAATTTTCATAATGCAATACTTTAAAAATTAAATAAATAAATTTAAAAGACTTTATTGTAATATGATTTAAAATATTAAGAACTAAATGTAGAAAACTTTTAAAATTTTAATAATTAATAACTACTTAAAATAAAAAATTATAAATAAATCTCAAGACAAATTATTAATTTTAAAATAATAAGAAACAAAGTTTACATTATTAATTTATCAATAATATTTGTGTATAGGATTGGTATTGACAGTGTTATTAGTATTGGGCTCCACTAAATAGTGGTTAATGTCATAATAGGGCTCCACTAATGTTTGAATTGGTTGGTGAAGCTTATAAATAAAGGATAGAGATATCAGATATAGCTGTTTCTTTGCAGATTTATAAAGCCTGAGATATATATATTGGGAGGGTCTACCAAAGAAAGATGCACCTTTAAGTTCAAGTCTAACTTCTAAATTCAACTTTCAACCTACCTTTGATTGAATAGGTAGGTAATAGGAAAGTAATGAAAACCAACAAAAGAAATTGTTGTAGGGTACCCTATAAGTGTCCGATATCGAATTTGGCTTGTTAAGATATATTTGAGTTCAGACTTATTCGAATTAAAAACTTATTCAAATAAAGAAAGATGAGAAAATAAATGTTCAAAAGAAAAATTATTTTTACTTGTATTATTTGTTCTATAAATAAGCAAATCTAAGCATCATCATGTTGAAAATATTTGAATTTATCATTTCTCAATTCAAGTAATAAAGGGAATTGAAATAAAATCAAAATCTTACCATCAAAGCTAATAAACTATCATAATATTGATGTTTACATTCATTTTCAAAATAAATTCAAGTTTAATAGTCAAAAGCATATGAAAGTTTTTACATCTTTCTGAAATGTTTTCATAACATAGATTAGGTTAATAGATAGAAAAAACATGTAATAGATTTATTTAATTTTTTCTAATATTGAGAAAAGAAATTCAAACTTTGATTTATACCGAAATTGAAAGACACATTACCATTAGATTGAATATATAAAATGTGTAATAAATATTATATTTTCATATTTGTATAATATCAACTAAGAGTTGATAATGATAGTAGTTGAGATTTTATAATAAAATGATTTTTAATTTTAAAGAGTTAATAATTATTTACTAGATATGATAGAAGTTTGCCTCGCAGAAGATATGATGCACCTCAAAAATCCAGTTGTCCTGAAATGGGTTTATAATGACTTAAAACCAGTTGAAGAATGGCGCTTGAAGATTGAGCTTTGCCTTGAATAAGATCGACTACAACTTCATTGTCACACTCCACAATAAGGTTGACAATGCACAAATTGATCGTATTTTAATATAAAGATCATCATGAAATTTGCTTAGATATAATCCAACTAAAAATCATTTGATTTTACTTCCCATTACAAGCATAAAATAACCCACGATGGGTCGAATATATAGTCCATAGATAGGATACTATTGATTTTAAAGATGGATCGAGTTCATGGACTTGAATTTATCAGGAGTGGCTCATGATAGGTGAATTAATGGGGTCTGTTAGTGCGAAAAGAAGGGGATGAGGATAGGGTTGAGCATTTGATCGAGCCGGCTAGTTTTGTGTTGATTCATTGGCCGAACTAATCAAATCGAAGTGGACATGCATAAAATCGAAGTGAACCGACTAATATTATCGATCGATTAAACTAATCGACTAATTGGAAGATTGATAAATAGGAACCGAGACAACTGAAAATAAATAATTGATAAATCCAACCCATGATACCCGACCAAGTCAAACCATCCTTTGACATCCCGACCCAACTAAGCAGTCCGAAAAGGACGAGTAGAGCAAAGTTCCTAATAGGTTTTTAGGATGACGAAACTAATTAGGGCAGTGGAATGCAGGTCATAAGAATGGATCAAATCATACGATAAAATGGATAAATTAATCATCAGATGCGGGCCTAAAGAGTTGAAAGACCTCTAGAATTAAGTGTGCTCGCTTAAGAGAAATCATAGGATGAGTGATCTCCTAAAAAGTTTCTCATTTAACCTGCGGGATAAAACCGTGCGATGGTTAGAGTTAAGGCTTGACACATCCAACTAACCCATAATACTCAGATTCAAAGTGAGAGAATCATTGAGATTGTGGAGATGATTTTGTGGATATTTAGTTTACCCTAAACCCTAAAATAAATGAAAAATAAAAAAGAGGGCGTGTTACTATGTTAGTTGATAGTTGGATTCCCCAGTTTCAATGGTTAATTTTTCAAATTCCAACTTAACAATCAAAGGTCAGGTTTTATTCTTTTCAGAAATTGACCGCCTGAACTGATGCAGATGACCATTTGACCTAAACACCATCGATTCAGTTAGTTGGATTTTTTGCTCTCCTCTACATATAGAAAGGGAAAATAAATTAAGTGAGAAGGACGTGAAAGAAATGAAAGAAATTAGAGGGTTGAAAAAGAAAGGGATGTAGACATAAAAGAAAATGAGATGAGAAATAAAATAAATTACTTAACATATTCGAATTAGTTATATTGATTTGTGTGTTATTTTACAATAGTACCACTTTTATTTATCGGAGTCCAGGGAGTGTACTCCAAGAAAATAAATATTTTGAAATATTTACAATATTATATCGGACTATACGAAAACATAGCATACCTAAATATATACAATAGTTACAAATGTGGGTTTCAGGCTCAGGTAACTCTTGGCATGTTTTTAATATTCCAATGTGTTTTTCTTTAATTATGGAATTCTTGTTTAGGCAAGCGTTAACAGTTACTAAAATTGTAGATCAACTAAGTGGTTGGTGAATTATTTGAAATTCAAATCTAACAAATTCATTTGAACTTGCTGTTTAACGAGTTGATTTATCAAATTCTTTTAATAAATGAGCTTAGATGGAATTTGAATTTAATTCTGTAAACGGGTCTTTTTAAAAAAAATGATAAATTATAAGTGAATCTATTACAATTATATTATATGTCGGTAATTATGAAATGAAAACAATTACTATTTCTTATTATATATTCAAATATAAGATAAACCCCTAAAATATTTTTTTAATTATTTTGAAAATTAATTAATATAAAGTAGTAAAGTTCTACAATTCAAGTGACATTTCCTAGGCATTTTTTCCATAAAGAATATTAAGAAAATGTATTTTAAAATAATGAATTGAAACCTCATAGTTGGTGGAATGTTAGGCACCAAAGCGCAAAGATGGCCCCATCAAAGCTAACGACCTTGAAAAGAAACATGACCATCAATTTTTTTTTTGTAATCTGGACCCACTTAGCTCTCCAGATTATCATAAATGATAGTATTAATTTTAAATTTCAAAAATGATTTTTAAAAATATTAGAAATAATGCGTTAAATATTTAAGTCGGACCATATTTTAAAAATTTTTTATGAGTTTAGATTTATAAAAAAAGAATAAGTCCACGTCACTGATTTAAATTTAAACTTATCTATAAAAATGAGAAGTTTTAAGGTGAAAAATTAAATAGATAGTAAAAAACATTATACTAAGTTAAATTAATTACTTGATTGGATTTGAATTTGTTGGTCGATTTTGACTTTTTAACATGAGAATTCAATTTTTTTTAGGAAAGATAATTTTATTTATTTATTTATGTTATGACAATCTAGGCGAATTTGACATCAGTTAAGTACAAAGTAGAAGTAATGTCTGTAAGAAAGGCAAATCTTAAACTAGATGTTATATATATTATTATCCTAGAAAAATCAATCGATTTTCTATTGCACCCAACCTAATAGAGATACTAGGTAAAAATAGATACAATTAATGTCAAAATATACTAAGAATTAATGTCAAATATAAAAGTTTGGTATTTGGCATTAGATATTACAATTTGATTTCAAAATTCGAGTACGATAAACATGTTAGAGCTTGATTTATAATTTATCTAACAAATTGGTCGTTATTTCGTGCTTTGCGTGCGGGTGTTTATATAATTTTTAACTAAAAGTATTATTGAAATATGCTATTATTTTTTAAAAAATAAATTATTTGTGGATAAAAATAATTGAAAATATTTTAAATAAAATTTTATAATAATAATATTTAATATTTATTTATATAAGAATTCAAAAATTAAAATTTTAGAGCTTAGAGCTGCATTGAAATTACAAAATCAACCCAATTATAGTAACATTATCATTTTTTAGCTTAATTTCCTATAAAATATGTAAAAATAAAGAAAATTTCTCGAATATTTATTATTAAATCATAAAATTTCTACAACAAAAAACTAAAACTAAAATACCTAACTTTATTTGACTGAAAGGCTCTTCAACCTTAATTTGCTCTATACCAAATCATCAAATGTCATTATAAGATCCCTCTTCATAGGATAAGAATTGATTTCGAGATTTGATCCTTACATGACTTTCTAAAAAAATAATAATTTAAAAAAGTTAAATAATTTATTGAGGAAGTAGAATATCCATATGCAATCTTTTATGTATACTAACTAAAAAAAATTTTTTTAAAAGCATATGTTTTTTTGCTAATGGGGTCCTTTTCATTGTGAAAAGACTTCTAAATTTATAAAGAGAAAGTGAAAGCTATACTAGTGTATTAATATGGTAAAGTGTTTTATAGAAAGTAGAACACTGTGTTAATTGAACTAATAATAGCTAGAATTTATCTAAAAATAGCTAATTTTATCTAGTGCATATTAATTTAAACAATTCAAATACGTTATCATAGATAATTCTACAAATAAAGTTTTTATAATTTAAATTATCTAACGTGGTTAATATAATATTAATATAATATTTTTTTATATTTTCAATAAATATTTAAGTTCTAATGTCAATACAAATAAATAAAGTAAAATCCAAAAATTGGTAAAAACAAAAGAAAAATATTTATATAGATATATAAACATATAAATATACTGTATTTTAATTTAAAAAGAAAAAAAATAAAAAGTTGCACAAAAAAAGAATGTTGAATCTTCTTATTGCTCACACACACATATATATATATATATATATTAAAATTTAAAAATCTCAAATAATTCAAAAGCAATTCGACTTATTTACGATCTATTTATAAAGTCTTATTTTAGATTAGATAAAAATTTAGAAAGGACTCGTATTTGTATATTTACATTATTTATTTATATAGTTTGAATATGTGCATTGACAACTTTATTAACAAACAAAATTATACTTGAAATTACTTACTCGGTATATTCCTACCTTCCTTAACAATGGATTGTTTTAATTAGCAAACATGTTTTCATATTTCGTAATTTGCTGAGATGGCGTCAAAGTTATAACCTTTTAATCATGACTCTTCCTATTGTTCAGGGGTGTTTTCGTCCTTTTCTTACGACTCAACTGACAAAATTTTCAAAGTTGGACGGAAGAACTTCAGAGAATAGAGATATTCTAGATGTTTGACTCAAAGGCATAGGCTACTTAAATAATTTCATGAAATTTCAAAGACTAAATAATTTTTTTTTTGTATATTTAAAAAAACAATCAAAAGAAATTAAGTCGTATTGACTTGCTAATGTAGGTGCACCACAAATATCATAATAATAGACGTCTTATAAATAGAGAATTCATTGATTCTTATCGTAGTAAAAGCTTAACACGCGAAATTTTATTGAGGAAAAATATATTTAACCAAAAGATTTAAAATTTTCTACTAAAAAAATAAATTTTGTTTAATATATTGAATAATGAACAACAAATTTATTTACCAATTTAGTTAAACTAGCACATGAAAATATTTTTGTTGGAAAAATTATGCACTCTAACATTGTGTGAGTACAATTTGTTTTTTTCTAATTTATTATAGTTAATTCTTTCATATTTTCCATTTAATAAGATATAGGAAATCTAATTGCTTTGGTTTAGAATTTGATAACGCAAAATGAAAAAAATAATACAAATTGTTAATATAATATCATTTTTATTAGGTAGATATATAGTTATCAGGGTAGACTGAGTTTAGCCGGTAAAAGAATGCTGTGAAAAGGAAAACAAGATGATGCCTAAGATATGCCTTTATTCTCTTTGGAAAGCTCCTCAAAGTCCAAATCACACTTGAAAATACAAACAACAAAATAGACCTTTAAACCCCACCTCTCTCTTTATTTTATCCATGGCGGAACTGTCCACACCACCACACCCCCTTTCCCTTTGCCACTTCGGCACCGGTAAATCCAGCCGTTATTAATATTTTTTATTACCTAAAATACAGAACATGATCATCCGATTTAAACAACCCTAATTGCTAAATAAATAAAAAAGAGGATTTAATGCCAATCAATTTTATTAAGTGGAATTAGAATTATTTTTAAATTTAAAGATCTCAAATTCAAATCCGCAATTCTAATCAATTTTGTAAAAAAAAAAAATATTTATTATATATTTTGATTTTTATTGTTTCAAAATTAACAATTTCATTTAAAAATTTAATAGGCTAAAAAAAAAAAAGAGTTATTTGAAAAAGACATCTTTAATTATTTTAAGAGGCTAAATTTAAAAATTTAAGAATTGAATAATCTTAAAATTTTAAAGGATTAACATATAATGTATTTTAAAATTAAAAGATTATTTATTGAAAAAAATGTTTTATCACTTCGTATTTAAATTATTAAAAAAATCTCAAAATTAACTAATTAGGTGTAGTTCGATTAATTTTTAATTAATGTGAGGAGTGAGACGTCCTGTTTAAATTTTTTTAAAAAAAATTCAAAATTTAAAACTTTTATTATGAAAGCAGCGAATATGCTATATATATTTGTAACTTTTCATTATAAATAAAAATTATCAATAAGAATAATTTCTTTATTTTTCTCCTGCTTTTCTATTATTTTACATTAATTTTAAATTTTTAGACAAGAACCAAAATGTATATTACCATAAATTTCCAAAGTTATTTGTAATTAAACCTCCAAAAGAAAAAACAACAAATGCAAAACACCAAAAATTGATTAGGACAATCATTAATATCTTATTACACAGGGAATTAAGCTGGCACCAGACCACCGTTGTTCAAAACTAACTGCCCCCACCTTAACCCCATCCTCCCTACAAGGACACGTGTCGTCCAAAGTAAACCATCTCTAACTTCTCTTTCTCTCTCTCTTACATACACACAATAAACTCTTTTTCTTTCATAGTAAATTTTTTGCCATTAAAATCAAATTATATCACACGTGCTATCTTCCTTTTCCTCGCCGGAATTCCCTCCTCTTTCCCTCCCCTCTGCCTCCTTCTTCCCTTTCCGTTTCCCTTTATTTCCGTCAAAAACAAACGCTGCCTGAAATATTTTGTTTCTGATTCTGTTCTTTTGTGTTCGAAATTTTTTGGAGTGGAGGATGGGAGGGGTGACGTCGACGATGGCGGCGAAGTTCGCCTTCTTTCCGCCGACTCCGCCGTCGTACGAGGTGGCTATGGATGAGGCAAGTGGAAAGTTGATGATGGTGGGGTTAGGGACGAGAGAAAACGTGGATGTTTTGAAACTGGATACCAAGAAAGGGAATCGGGTAATAGCGGTGTATTTTAAGAACCCTGCGGCTTCATTGACTCTTCTTTACTCTCATGGAAATGCTGCCGATCTGGGACAAATGTTTGATTTGTTTAATGAGCTTAGCTTGCATTTGCGGGTCAACTTGATGGGGTAAGTCTCTTCTTAGTTACTACTCGTTCTCTATTTCATTTGTTTATAAAATAAAATGTCTTTTTTTTTTGTTTTTTTTTTTTTAATTTGAAGCGGTTGGTGATTTTGTCTGCAGCTACGATTATAGTGGGTATGGACAGTCCAGTGGAAAGGTACAAGCTTTACTTCTTCTTCATCTTCTATTGTGTTGGATTTGATTTGTTTTCTTGATTTGTCACAATATGTGTAATGTTTACTCCAATTTCATGGAATTTAAATGGGGTGGATTTATTTGTTTTACCTTATTTAATATCATTATCATAATCATTTTGTTTGTTTCGGTGCTTTTAAGAAGGTTGTTGAACCTTTTTGTTGTTTGGTGTTTGTTATTTGTGTCTTATTCTTTTTGTGCAGCCAACTGAGCATAATACTTATGCTGACATAGAAGCTGCATATAGGTGCCTTGAAGAGAGATATGGGGTGAAGGAAGAAGATGTTATCTTATATGGACAATCAGTTGGCAGTGGACCTACTCTAGATTTGGCAACCAGATTACCAAAATTGAGAGCTGTAGTTCTGCATAGTCCAATTGCATCTGGCCTTCGTGTAATGTATCCGGTTAAGCGATCATATTGGTTTGATATATACAAGGTATTTTTTTGGCCGTCTTCAAGTGCTTAATTGCAGAGCTTTGATGTCTTAGCTTGCAAATATCTAGAAATCTAGTTATATGCTAATGGCACTTTGATTTTATACTCTGCAGAATATTGATAAGATACCAATGGTCAACTGCCCTGTGTTGGTGATCCATGTAAGCTTTCTTTTTTCTTTTTCATTTCTTTTATTTTCTTTTTTAAAGTAGTTAAGAATGATGGCTGAAGTCTGTGAGATGTTTCAAAAGTATTGCCTGCTAGGAAAGTTTTCTCATTTCCTCTTTTATTTACCCACATTTTACATGTGCAAAGTCACCTCATGCACTTTGTGAAGCCAAGAGAACCCAACGCGGTCACTTCGACAATTAAATTGGTTGGTTTCTTTGTTGTGGTAGACTGTATATAAGGTGGAGGGTTTGTTGATGTAATGCATGAGTTGTGTAAGTGTGTAATTTGCATATGCAGTGGAATTGGCATCTCTGCGATTCAACTTTGAGGTATACCATGAGAAACTAGTAGTGAGCTGCAATTCTAAATTATCTGAGACAATAAATTATGTGTTAAGTTGTACTTTGTTGGAATTAGGGTTAGTTGAGTTGTTTTGAGTTGCATTAGTATCCCATCCCAATGGCCTTTGTTGTGTCAACCAGCTAAAGGATTGAGAAGGCTTGGAGGAACTAAAAGCATCAGCAATATCTTCGGAAGAACTTGACTATATGTGCATATGTTTTTACATGCAAATAAGAAAATTGGCAAGTGAAGTTTTGTATTTATTCCTTGCCAATCTTTTTGTTGTTGCTACTTTTTTCATATTGTCATTTGTGCATCTGCTTTGCGAGAGATGATCAGAAGGTTCTCATTACATAAATGCATTGTGCTTGTAGATCTAGGATGTAAGTTGTAATTGACCTTCATTTCCAACGCTCAATGTGTAACTTTTAATTTTACATTTCCCCAGTAGTTAGCTTGGCATAACTGTTATGGTAAAATAAGGGTGGTCCTAGAAAATCCAACACACTAAACATGCGACTCAACATTAATTGCTCATTAAAAATCAGCTACTTGATGCATTGATTTAAGGTTTAAATTTTAGTCAGTGTCGCCCTGCTGTCATGTCAGTAATATAATGTCTCAAATTCTTTCCTCATGAAACATTTAGTTAAAGCAACTCAACTTACTAGCATGAAGCTTTTGGATAAAATTCCAGGTTTATACTTATCTGTTTGGCTATTTTGTTCAATTTATGTGTCTGTACTGTAGGGAACTGCAGATGATGTTGTGGATTGGACCCATGGTAAGCAGCTTTGGGACCTTTGTAAAGAGAAATATGAGCCATTATGGGTGAAGGGTGGAAATCATTGTGACTTGGAGCTCTACCCACAGTACATCAAACATCTCAAGAAGTTCATATCAGCCGTTGAGAGATCATCACGTGTTAGAAATGTACCTGAGCCGATCAGGGATCAAGTGGAGAATCCTCGTAAGAGCACAGATTGTAGAGAGACTTCTAGACCGAGTGTGGATCAAAGAGAGAAGTTTAAACCGAGTGTTGAGCTAAAAGAAAAGCCTAGGGTAAGCACAGACTGTAGAGAGAAATCAAGAACCAGCACTGATAAGAGAGAAAAATCAAGGAAGAGTGTGGATCGCCCTGAGAAGGAGAATCATGTTTCAGACCAGCATGAGAAAGCAAGGAACAGCATTGATCGGTAAATTGGAATCTTATTATTTCCTTGTTTTATTCTTTCCACTGTCTTCAGTACAGTACATGTTCTTTGTTTCCTTGTTTGTGCCTGATGCGGTGTTATGTGCAACTTTTGGTTTTGTTGACTGTTGATTGGTGGTGGCAGCTTTGGAGGCATGATAAGGTCAGTCGGTTTATGCAATATCGATTGTTTCAAGCCTACAGCAACAGCACTCTGAAGAAAAGGAAGAGTCAAACAAGGAATGAGGTTGTATTTTACTTAAATTATTTGATTAGTTGATAGTCTTGATTTGCTGATAGTGTATTGTCCACCCAAAAAAAAAAAAAAAAAAAAAAAATTAACCACGCAAATTATTTGTCCCACCTCCTTCCCTTTGTGTGTAATTGTAGCGTTTGAAATGCATTCAAATTTATCTGGGAGGCTCTGTGTTGTACAGGAACATATCATTGCAGTTTCAGTATGCAAATCTTGAATAGCTTCCCTTTATTTATTAATTCTTTTGATCAAGATGGTGTGAGATGGCGCAGGAGGTTAACCTCCTAGCATTATGAGATTAACAATAGCAAACAGCTTCTTTTTAAACATGTTTTGAAAGGAATATTTTCTAAAGAATTCCTTATTAGAGACTTCAAATTCACCAACTCTTTTGTAATGATAAGCCAAATCTATTTGTAGGGAGAAGGTTACTAGTTTTTGTTGTATGTGTTGTAATTGTTCTATGGTCATCATAGAGGGGGAAGAAGAAGAAGAAGAAGAAGAAGAAGAAGAAGGAATGATGTCAAAGCGTGTAAAAAGTCTTGGGGAAGGACAAGTTCTGGTCAGTTCAATATAATGGGAAGCAAGGTTCCATGTAACAGGGCTAAATAGGCTTAGGCTTTTTGAAGTCAGTTGGGAGTTTTTGGTGGCATAATTTCTTTCTTTTCTTCTTGAAGTCTGCCTTTTTTTTTTTTTTTTTGAAAGGGGTCTTGAAGTCTGCCTTTGTAATTGCTATTTAATAAATATTATTGGAAGGAAATGCAATATGCCCAGGTTGAACAGATACTCTTAGACTAAATCTACAATATCAATTTAATGGCTTTTAACCATCCAAAAACCAAATGATGAATCTATTATGATTTAATTACTTCTTAGTCTGTAATGTTTAATCTATTGGTAAGGTATAACTTTTATCTTTCCGTCTCAATTAACATTCTCTATGTACTTTTCTTTACGTCAATTTAAACGGTAATGCATTATGAGGTTGTTTGGATCGATGGAATTTAGAATGATGAATTTTTTATTACATAGACTTGTTAATTTTTTTTTTTTGCGTTTGGTTAAGAAAAAATAGATTAGAATTTGTGGAATTAATAGATTCTTTTTATCAGATTGATTTCGGCGTTTTAGAAAAAGAGAAATCTTATTTTAGAGGTGCAATTTTTTCAATTAGTTTTGATTAATTTGTAATTGACCGAATGCATAATTTTTCTCAAATTGTTATTTGTGCTCTTAAACCTTTTGTGCACCTTAAATTACGTTTTTTGCAGCTTCTGTGCTCTGAGTAAATTGAAGATTTTGTGTAAAATACACTCTCGTTGATATGTCATAAGCAGCTGAAGTGTTATCAATTTATCTATCACGTCCACATGTACAAAAAATATCGTGAAAGAAAAAAAAATAGAAAAAATGAAAAATATAATTAAAAAGAAAAATCTTAACCTTTTTGCCATAAATTGAAATCCCAAACTGAGAGAAAAATCAAAAAATCTTAACTTCCATTTTGTTAAAATTCCTTTCTCTCACAAAATCCAATTATATTTTAACTCCATTGTTTTTTTCTGGAATTTAAAAAAAAAGAAACATAATAACATAAAAATAAAATAAAATTAGATTCAAAAACACAAAAACACAAACAGATTTAAAACTACAAATTAAAAAGAGTTTTCTTTGATGAAATTGATGCTAAATTGAGATAAAAGATTTCCTATAATACTAACAACACAATCTAGAGATTACCAGATAAAAAAAGGTCATACAAGCCTATGTTAGTAGTTTCGATTTCATTAACCATAAAATATTAGAAAAAGTTGGTTTCGTTTTGATTATAAAGAAATAGAGAAGAAGGAGAAGAAAGATCAGTTGAGAGAATGCGAAGAAGAAAAATAGAGAGAAAAACTGAGAGAAGAAGAAAAAGAAGATAGATCTGTTGAGAGAATGAGAAAGAGAAAAATAGAGAGAGAAACTGAGAGGAGAAGAAGAAGAAGCGCGACATAGAGAGAGAGAGGATGAGAGATGTGACTTTAATAACATAAAACGATGTTGTTTTTGCCGCGCCGGATAAAATTTAAGGGGTTTGCATTTAAGTTTATGCGCTATAAAAAGCTAAAAAAAAATGTCACTTAACGGGCACAGACTGTCTCTGCAAAGTTAAAGAGGTATAAATGGTAGTTTGAAAAAAATTCAGAGAAAAAATTATGCATTCAGCCATTTGTAATTTAAATCATTTAATTTTAGAATAAAGATTTTTCTGGAGTAACTATTTTCTTTTATTT
Source organism: Jatropha curcas (assembly GCF_041381405.1). Classification (NCBI taxonomy): domain Eukaryota; kingdom Viridiplantae; phylum Streptophyta; class Magnoliopsida; order Malpighiales; family Euphorbiaceae; genus Jatropha; species Jatropha curcas. The sequence continues at coordinate 27,000,856 of NC_143154.1, forward strand.
TTAATGCTAGAGCAAAAGATTCATTCGGAGAAAATTGCTTTTTGCTTGCAATATTATAAAGTTCAACTCCATGTCTCTTAAAATATGACTTTGATGGAATGCTCTTCAAAATAATATATTCATATATTTCACAAAATCAAGAAGGCAAAACTGCTGGTAAAAGTAAGAACCTAAAAGTGAAAAAAAAAAAAAAATGAGAGAAAAATATTTAACTTTCAACTACGCCAATTATCAATAGTCGCTCCTATCAGTCACTCACTAGCGACTTTTATAATTTATCTTTTTTTTTAAAATTTTTCTCGTGTTTAACAATAAATTGCATTATTGTAAATAGTTTTATGGTGCTATAAATTGAAGTTTTAATAAATTTTTTAACTCAATTTCAATATTGCAATTAACAACAAAAAATAATAAGTTATTTTGAATTTTCTTTTTATTTTGAATTTCAAAGAAAATCTTTGCCTTACAAAATATTTTTAAAAGGTAAATTATTTTTCAAAAATAAACGGAGCTTCAATTAGTAATATTAACTCATTAGAATATTAACTTAATTAAAAACAATAATATTAAAAAAAGATAATGTTGTCCGCCTAATATTATATTTTTATTTTAAAATAATAATATTATATATACTGTACATACATTTTTTTAAAATCACTATATGTACATTTTGTTTTGCTATTTTGCAAAATAAGCATGGAATTAATTTAATTTTTTGAAATGATTCTGTTTAATATGAGTCTCCTCAAAAAAGAAAAAAAAAAAAAGAAAAAGAGAAAAGAAAGTTTAATATTGATTGGGAGGTCCTTAAACATTTGAAATTTGTGAAAAAGGCCCCCTATTAGAGGAAACACTGAACCAGGTTTTAGAAGGGTTTTAGACAGCCACTATCATACATTCAATATATCAGTTCAATTCCTTCCGTGAATTCTCCATTTTCTCTCTAATTATCTCCTTAATTTCTCTCTTTTTTTGTTAATTTCTTCCAAAAATTTGATACATTTGATGTTAAGTAACAATCCCTCTTTACTCTCTACAAAAAAATTCGATAATTTCTTTATTCTCCATAAGAAACCTGAAATTCTCTCTGTAAACTCACCAAAAAGATCCACTATTATGTGGAGAAACGTAGCCAAACAAGGCGTTTCAAAAATTCGATGGTATCCACCAAATATATCGAATTCACAACCGGGGATTTGCCGACTTGGTGAAATATTGACACATGAGGAATATATGGGCAAACCCACTTTTGGGTTTTTAAGGAACTGCTGCTGTAGTAATCGTTATGGTATGTCTATATCTATGTCTAGTGGGTACTTGCATAGTGGGATTTCCCCTAGAGGGTATGTTAATGTAGCTGAGGCTCTTTCATCATCAACAGATGTTGACGAGGATGTTTCAGTGGTTGAAGAAGTGCAAGAATTGTTGCATGAAATGAGGAAAGAAGAGGGAAGAGAGAAAGAACATCGGAGAAGGAAGGAACTTGGAATGGCATCATGGAAGTATCAAAGATTGAGGAAAAGGCAAGTGAAGATTGAAACTGAAGCTTGGGAACAGGCAGCAAAAGAGTATAAAGAGCTTTTGATGGATATGTGTAAGCAAAAATTGGCACCAAATTTACCTTATATGAAGACTTTGTTTCTTGGTTGGTTTGAGCCTTTGAAAGATGCCATTTCGAAAGAGCAAGAGTTGATTAGAGAGGGAAAGTGTAGGGCAGCTTATGCTCCATACTTTGATCAGTTGCCGGCTGATATGATGGCGGTTATTACAATGCATAAGCTGATGGCGCTGGTAATGACGGGTGGGGAACATGGATGTGCAAGGGTTGTGGCTGCCGCTCTTACAGTTGGTGATGCAATTGACCAGGAGGTGCGATATCTAAGTTGTTTTGTTCGTTTATTTGCTGCTTGTTATCTTCTTAGCAGAAATTAGTCTGTACAATTTTTGATGGCTATGTGTTACGAATTGGAAATTAGGAATAGAAAATAAGAACCTACAGATTGAGCAGGATCAGAGAAAGGTAAAAACTGATTCCCAGCAGCCTCGATGAAGGGTACTGGAGTTAGAAAAAGGCGTTAGAATTACCTCTTGCAATAATCATTTTTGCAACTTATGTTTTGAAGCCTTAATGGAGCATGATAAATTAGAATTTGCATGTAAATTCTGTAAGTTCGGGGATTTAGACTTGATGCAGCCTTGATCCCAATGGAACTAGGTCTTGCTTGAGAATTTGTTATCTTACAAAATATCAGCAATATTTTGACATTCTGACTTGACCAGAGATTAATTTTCTTGAGATTTGGAAATTGATGGATAGAGAACAGTTTTGGTTGATCTTTTATTCCCTATATAACTGTTGCTTCCTATTATGAGGTTTAGTATCTGGTGCTCTTGAGTTCTTGTGTTTATTAAAAGGTGCTATTAGGCCATCAGGATGCAAGCAGGGCAAAGCAATCTTTTGTAACAGATGTCAGGATTCCAATATTTTTGAATATTAATTTTTTTTAGCACAGGCCTTATTTAGCTGTCAGCTTTTTCTACAGCGTATATCAATTTTCACATAATATACATGCTGGACTTAAAGCATTGAAGTTACCTTATCTTGCTCGACACTTTTTGTCAATGCGGGTTCAAAGTCCAATGCTTCCCTGTCGGATACAGCAATAAGTTGTATGCATATTTACATTTGTATATACATTTTTAATGTCTTGTATGTATTTGAATACTTTTGTAGTCCAGGAACAAAGCAGAAAATTTTAGTCAGGGTTGGGGTTTTGCATGTACATCATTTGTACTCTATGCTTATGGGTGAAACTGAAAATATTGTTCCTTATTTTGACGTTAAGTAGCACCTTGTCGTTCGCATTGGTTTTCATCAAACTAAAAGGAAAACTACATAAGGATGCTAATCCTAGTCCAAGTATTATACCATCAACTTCTTCAGTCCTCTTAATTTCTTGCAACTGAGTGCTGATAACTGTTCCCGTGGTGTTTCAGGTCAGAATACACAAGTTTTTGGAGAAAACAAAGAAGAAAAAAACTCGAAACAGTGAAAAAAATCAGGAGGAAGAATCCAATGACATGGTAAAGGAGCAAGAGAAGTTGAGAAAAAAAGTTACTGATTTGATTAGGAAACAAAAGTTGCCTGCAGTGAGGCAGATAGTGAAGGGGCAAGATGATTCAAAACCTTGGAGCCAGGATGCTAAGGCTAAGGTATGCATCACTATGTATTAAGTGGAGAAGAGTTTTTAATTTTCCTGATCTATATGGTACATGTAAATGTGATCTGTATCTCTCCACATTGTAGGTTGGGAGCCGAGTGATTGAACTACTGATACGAACAGCTTATATACAGCCTCCTGCTGATCAAAGAGCTGATGGTCCACCTGATATTCGACCTGCATTTGTACACACATTCAGAACTGTGACACAAGGAGAAAGGTGTGCAATTGTTATTTTGTATCATTTGCCTTATTAAATATTCTTCTTCTCCCCATGCTTCAAGTTAGAGCTCATTGTCCTTTATTTGAACAGGAAGGGCAGCAGAAGATATGGTGTCATTCAATGTGACCCACTAGTTCTGAAAGGCCTTGAGAGAAGTGTTAGTAATCTTGTCAGATTGAATTCATATGCTGATAATTCAATGGCCATTTCTAGTCTATAACAACAACCACAACAACTAAGCCTTATTTAAGCTGATAAAATAGTTTCTGGAATATGAGAGCTCAAAGGAATAAGAGTAGTTGATTTTTACAGTTGCTGAACTTTTTTTCCCACTAATTGATTCTCTACACAGGCAAGGCACATGGTGATTCCTTACATGCCAATGTTGGTTCCACCAGTCAAGTGGACAGGGTAGGGTACCTTCAGTTACATAGTTACATTAGTATTGATCATTTACAAGGGATATAATCTCCTAGCTCCAAAAATTTCGCATTTGGTTATCTTGTTGAGTTGCTTTATATAAGGCATTGCAGTTCTTTGAAAAGTGAACTAGCAACTGGGAAAGGAGAAGTTGATTTAATGCTTCTCACATTGCAATGTATGTTTTTTGTGATTTTAGCTTTTCTAATATGACATCTTGTAAGTTGGAGAAAAGAAGTTGTTAACTATTTCGAGATCCTTCTGCTTGATTTTGGAAGTCTGACCCAGGAAAATGCTGGACTTGGCCAAGTGATTTCTCTCTTGGCCTGACCTAGTACTGACTGTTCAAGTCATACTAGTTAAATGGACCTTGTTCTGGCTTTGGGATTCACTTTTTTCTGAAGGCTCAACCCAACCTACCTGTCAGATAATAATTATACATATATGTTGCATATTTTTATTTTTTCGGCTGGGATTGGTCAATGTCTTAGCTGGGAAGGAAAAGCTTTTGGCTGACAGTAGGCCTTGTCACAACTTGACTTAATCCGCAAGATGAATATGCATATAGAAATTCTATACATTCCTGATGAATTTTTCAGCAGCAACTCAAAATTAAATCGATATTTGATAATAACATTTAGTTGGAATCCTTGCTTTTTTGTAGTTGATGCCTTTCAGCATCAAAACTATAAATAGAAGTTTCAATTCTATGATGATGTTTTGTAACTAATCAGGATCTGGCATTTGGATGTTATTTTCACTTTTAAAGAACTGTGTAAATAGTTTACTGAATTTTCTTTAATTGTGTTGTCAACCATGTTCTCCATGTCTTTTGCAGTTATGACAAAGGAGCACACTTATTCTTGCCATCCTATGTCATGCGCACACATGGTGTCAGGCAACAACGTGAAGCAGTGAGGCAGACCTCTAAAGAGCAATTACAACCAGTGTTTGAGGTTTGTAAACATTAGATTATGGCGGCCATGCTTTTACTTTGCAATATTTATTTTTGCAGTGAAGTCTCTGTGGTTGCTAACATTTGAGAAATGCATGTCTTATTTATAAGCTCTTGGTGTGCATTAGATTTCACCTATTTTGGTCATTTGTTTGAATTAAGCAGGCTCTGGATACACTTGGACGTACAAAATGGAGGATAAATAAGAGGATACTTGCTGTTATAGATAGAATATGGAATAGTGGAGGACGGCTTGCTGATTTGGTGGACCGAAATGACGTGAGTCACTTCTGTTATTTTCTTATTTTATTTTATAATATTTATAATTAAATTACAAAAATTGCAGGTTTAAAAAAATAGATACATTCCTTCTTTGTAAAAGTGAATTACATAATCCTCTACTTTCAAATGATATACATGTTAATTCTTCCATACATTTTGGTTCCTCGCCTTAGGATAACATTTTGGTCCCTCAAGTTTTAATTTTTTAGAGATCAAAAAGTTATTTCATTTGAAAACTCAATGGCAAAAATGTTGTTTAAATAAAAGCTTCGGGACTAAAGTATATAATATTTTACCAAAAGGACCATAGTAGAACAAAATCAAATCGTCAGACTTCCCCATTGCAGGTTCCTTTACCTGAGGAGCCAGATACTGAAAATGAAGCACTGCTGAAGAAATGGAAGTGGAGAGTCAAGGCTGTGAAGAAGGAGAACAAGGAAAGGCACTCACAGCGCTGTGACACAGAACTTAAACTTGCTGTAAGAACCATTTCACCTCAAATACAATAGTACCATTTTTAATTTCTATGCAGTGATTATGCCAACGTTCTGATTGGGTTCAGGTAGCACGGAAAATGAAGGATGAAGAAGGATTTTATTATCCACATAACCTTGACTTTCGAGGGCGTGCATATCCTATGCACCCGTACTTGAACCATCTTGGTTCAGATCTGTGCCGGGGCATTTTGGAGTTTGCTGAGGGGCGCCCTTTAGGAAATTCAGGCTTACGCTGGCTGAAGATACACCTTGCAAATCTATTTGCTGGTGGTGTAGACAAGTTCTCATATGATGGTCGAATAGCTTTTACTGAGAATCACTTGGATGATATATTTGATTCTGCAGACAGACCTCTTGAAGGAAAGCGTTGGTGGTTACATGCAGAAGATCCATTTCAGTGCTTGGCAGTGTGCATGGATCTAACTGAAGCTCTGAGAAGTTCCTCTCCCGAAACGTTTATTTCACATATCCCCATTCATCAGGTAATTTCTCCAAATTATTGTCAGATTGTATTCTTGTGAACTTGTGGAGTTCTCTAGATAAGTTAGAAAGTACCTAGCTGGATTGTGACATAGATGTCTGAAGGAGCCGAGCTCAAGGGTAAAAAATAAAGCTTGATTGAGCTAGTGTCAAGTTTTGAGCCTCTAATTTTCCAAGCAAATCAAGTTCGACTGGGACATTGTATTGATTTGTCTTGCCTTGATTATACCTCTAGTTGGACTCAAGTTACTTGCATGTTAACAAGTAGGTTGAAATGAATAGGGGAATCTAAATACAAGGAAGAACAAAAAGCTCTCTGCTTGGAAAGTAAACAAATACCTATCTTTGTTGGTTTTATTTGTTCTAGTGGACACTGTGATTGCTGTTTTCCTAGGCCTCATGTCATGATTGCTGTGTCCCACCTGTTTGGTGTCGTAACTTGTATTGAGACACTTCTCCTTGTCTTGGTTTTCTGTAGGATGGTTCCTGCAATGGCCTACAACACTATGCTGCACTAGGTAGAGACAAGGTAATGCCCTCACCTAGAATGGAATGCCAGTATTGGATTATGTATTTCTTCAATGATCTCCAATGTTTCAAATGTTATAACCTGTTTTGCATGCTAGTCATTGTTGAATTTTTGATTTTTTTTTTTTTTTTTTTTTTTTTTTTTTTTTTTTTTGTTGAAAAATATACGGGTTCACTTAGGAGTGTAAGTTGGTTTGGAATATAATATCCTTTCTAAACCAAATTTTAATTTAGAATGGAATTTCGGAATTCGGAATGTAAAATGGAATATCTTTCTTAAGATATTGGTACTGGATATGGAATGGAAACTTAATAAAAAATTTCATATTCCAATCTATATACTGAAATTTTATTTTTATTATTTTTTAGTTTTTAATTTTACATTTTAATAATAAAATACTAAAATATCATGAAATATTAAATTAAAGAACAAAACTTGAATGTTCCTAATTAATTAATATATATACTATATAGGAATGCTAAACAAAAAATGAAAACTAAAGACTTCTAGTTTAACTTGGATGCTCCTGCATCATCAATGCTTGACTGAAACTTCTGAAAATTTTTCATATGAATTATTCTCATGATATGTTTTCTGCTTTTATTTTCTTATATCTGTATGTAATTATATTGTTGGGTTTTGTTGTCGTTATGCTAATAGAATGTAAAGTAGGAAACAATATGTATATAGCTTGATCTTAGGAATAAAATCATATGTGTTTACAGTTATATGTGTATATATACATTATTTAACTTAATGATACTATCAATAGAATGAAAAATCAATTTACATGTTATATCAATTTCATAATCATATCAACTTTCTAATTTATATCTTAGTTATTACTTCATTACCATTAATTAAATGAAAATTGTCAAATGAAAATATATACCCATTTCTCATTAACGAACTGAATCTTTAGTTATATGAGATATTAATTTGCTGTTTTATTGCAATTTAACTGTGATTCCTATTAATACTTAATTTAAATAAATATATATTGGTTATTCCTTATTAAATTTTATAATTTATATGTTGAAATATACCACAACAGAGTAGATTTGTATTTATAGTCGAAAAGTTCAGAATTACCGAATTTCAAACTAAATTTTCATGAAATGGTAAAGAATGAATTTTAAGTTTCGAAAAACATTTGGAACGGAATGGAATCAGGAATGGAGGTTATTCCATTCCATACTAACCAAATTACGGCCCTGGGTTCACTTTGATATCATTGAAAATATTCTACAGTCAGGAGCAGCTGCTGTTAATCTGGTTACTGGAGAGAAGCCTGCAGACGTCTACTCCGGAATAGCCTCTAGGTAAGTTGGTTTCTAGCATTATAGCGCAAGAGTTTTGAGCATGACAGTGTTACAAGTTGTATACAGAAGCAGTACAGTGATAAAAATACAAATTTGTAATGTAGGGTACTCAATATCATGCGGAGGGATGCAGAGAAAGATCCTGTAGTTTTTCCAGATGCATTGCGTGCAAAGACATTAATTAATCAGGTTGTCAGCAAACTGTCATTTCTGGATTATATTAGCTGTCAAACAAGCTTTTACTTTCTTCTAATTGTATATTTGTCATTTTTCATGTAGTGAGTAATTTCTTAGGCTTTCAAACTAATAGTTGACTCTGGCTGTTGGATGTTTACTAGGTGGATAGGAAATTGGTGAAGCAGACAGTGATGACATCTGTATATGGTGTCACTTATATTGGAGCAAGAGATCAAATTAAGAGGAGGTTGAAAGAACGTGGTTTTATTGCAGATGAATCGGAGATCTTTGGTGCATCTTGCTACGCTGCAAAGGTAGAAATGAAAGATTGGCAGTTATTCAGCCCCAACTCACCAAATAGCAAATGCATCATTCATAATATTGTATTTTACTGCTTTTGAGCAGGTGACTTTAACTGCCTTGGGGGAGATGTTTGAAGCTGCACGAAGTATCATGAGCTGGCTTGGGGAATGCGCAAAGGTGTTTTTCTCTCATTCATATTTTTAAGATTTACTTAACAAATTCCTTTTCTTTTTATGTTTTGGTTATTTACTAAATAACTTGACGATGATCAGGTTATTGCATCTGAAAATGAGCCAGTGAGGTGGACAACTCCTCTAGGACTTCCTGTGGTGCAACCCTACCGAAAATTAGGAAGACATCTAGTGAGTTTTGTGGATTTGTAGCATCGTAATCAGTTATTCATTATTGTTATTATGTTCAAATGGATTATGAGGCCATATCTAGTTATCTATCTGCTACTTTCAAAATTGCAGATAAAAACTTCCCTACAGGTTTTAACCCTGCAACAAGAAACTGAAAAGGTAGCCTGACCCTTTTTTCTATGCTGATTTGTGTTTCAGTTATCTTATGCTACTGTTTTCGATTGTCCGCTGTGCACATTATATAAAGATCTGAATCATATATTTAAGCATATTGATTCCTCTTCCACACATGTTAATGATGAATTCCCCCAAGGGAAATAACAATCTGGCTTTGCACTCCAGTTATGAACCTGGTCTGGAATTTATCCAGCACGTTGAATTATACTTGAACATGTGCTCAGTTTAAGATAGGCTATAGTTTTTATCCACCTAGACGTAAAAATGTGCAGCTGCAATGGAATAAATTTTGGGCCAACTATGATTATAAGAAAAATAGGAGAAAGTCATAATTTTGGGTTCTTTAAATTATCTGGCTTTCATCTCTGAGCAAAACATTGAGAGAAAAAAGAACCGAAATTGGATTGCTGGTTTTTGTCTCAAATTTGGAGGTCTTGTGATTACAGATTATGATCAAGCGACAGAGAACAGCTTTCCCACCAAATTTTGTTCACTCACTTGATGGCTCTCATATGATGATGACTGCAGTTGCCTGCAAAAGGGCAGGCTTAACCTTCGCAGGTCCTTTAATTTTGTATTTTCCTTTCATTTGCTTTCTTGTTCTTAGTTTTGACTCTAATATTGTATACTGGTACTTGACAACAGGAGTTCATGATTCATACTGGACGCATGCATGTGATGTGGATGAAATGAACAGGATACTTAGGCAAAAGTTTGTTGAGCTTTATGAAATACCAATATTGGAGAATGTAAGTGTCCCACTACTGAATCTTCCTATAGATTGAGCTGAGCTGTTGCTGGAGATCCTGTATTTATCGAGACCATGCCAATTTAAGTTTTATGTTATGGGTTTGTTGAAATGTTGAGGGAGACAGAAAGGAAGGTAGAAAATGCACAGTACCAAGGATATTTTTGCAAACAACACTTGATTTTGGGTATATATTTGAGGGAATACTGATCAATGTTTATTAGAACCATTCTTGATCTTTTTTTTTTTTTTTCTTTGAATTTTGGCAAAATTGTGTCAAATCCGAACTCGTCTTCCTGTCTCCTTTTATCATGTTAAGTAATTATGTATCTGTTTATTTTCTGAACAGTTGCTGGAGAGCTTTCAGGAATCTTTTCCCACATTGCCATTTCCTCCTTTACCTGAAAGAGGAGACTTTGATCTGCGGGATGTGTTAGAATCACCATATTTTTTCAACTGATCCATTGCGAGGGCTTCTTTTGATGTTGAACTACACTTACACCACTTTTATAGGTGTCGGCCTGTTTCCAAATCTGAGCATGATTTGAGAAGTCCACAATCTCACAAGAGCTTAATAGTAGAGACTAGCTGAGCAGTGCCTGTATATATCTTTAGAGTTGTTCCCAACATCTCCACTGGGTATGGTCTCTACTTCATTTGGTCATATTGACTAATGACGCATTGTATAGCAAACGTGAACTTTTGTTCTGCAGCTGTAAGTTCTTGGTCCCCTGCATGTAAGCTTCTCTCGAGTCAAATCAGCAAGGATGTGTGTGGTTCTAAGAACTGGTGCTAAGATCATGCAGCATTTATCTCCGCTAGTTGACAATCTATATCGAGGATTCATGGAGTTTGTGATGTAGTCGAGACTTATTCTAACGTGCCTGCATAATATGAGGAAATTCTGATAGAGCACAGAAGTTCGCTGGAAGCGATCAACTGTATTTCCTATTGTTGTTTATATTTTGCCCGCGGTATCTGTGATGGTATTGTGGCCTATTCCATATGTTTTTCCTCATTAATGTAAATATGAATTATGAATAACTGAAGTATATCTACTTCGTAATATATTTGTGAAGGCACACTTCTGTGACAAACTCTGAGTTGGCTTTCAAAGCCACAACCACAAGAAAACAAGGGATCTGCAGAAACTATTGACTAGATAGAATGTGTTTCGGTAGATTATTGGTTCATATTTAAACCTGCGAGTTGGTCTTATTCTTCGTCATTATGAACTGGGTGATTTCTAATTGATTTCTAATTTATTTTAATACACTTTGATCCTTACTAGCGATTTTAGTAATTATTTGATTCTAAGTACACTTCTTTGAGAGATTCATTTGTTATTCTGGTATAAAAATTTTAGGACCAAAGTGTAATATACCTTGAAACACGAGAAACTAAATAGAGTGAATTTTATAATTTCATCATCACGAACAAAAATGCTATACTTAAAATAGGTATCAAAATTGCTAATTCTAAAATATTAGAGAATAATACATATATAAATACAAACTTTTGTCTACAAGTAAACATAGATACAGCATGCGAGTGTGATTTATTCACTTCTGTGCATTGTTAGCTAATGTTTGAAGTGAATAATATTGAAAGTGATAAATTGTCAATGAGATAACCTAAATTCCATTCCGGCATTTCATCCCTCAGCAGAAATTTGCAGGTAGAGATTTCCCCGCTGGGTTACATACTGTAGTAGTCCCTACCTATTTGATGCATGGATATTATTACCTGGACAGTGAAAGGAAACAGGGCATACAGTTTCAGAATCTGGGCTTCATGTACAGTGGAGAGATCTTTTTATTGAGACTTGAGTATCAGTCAGTACAATGGTTTGATTCTGCACCGGAGTATATAAAAATGCTTCATGACAAGATCAAATACAAAGAGGTATATATCTCGGAACCATATCCTTCAAGAAATAATCCCTGATGTATGTATCCGACCTAGAGCTTTGAAATAGTGTCACCAAATTCAATCAGATCAATGATGACATTAAGCAACTTTCAGCCACCTCTCTATATTTGCCTTGTTGAGTGCTGAACAAAATCACATTACTTTGCTGGATGCTTCTGATTTGAACAGATAACTGACATCACAAAGAAGAGCATAGTGTCGCCTTTTCCTCCTAAAACATGTTCGCCATGATAGATCACGTTCATGGACAAATATCACGAAAAGCCAAGCATGTCCACTTAGTATCCATATCGATCGTTCAGAGAAGTTCGCCCATCACCGGATTGTCCTGCATAGAATATCAATTTTAAAGTAATAACAAGAAATGCCAAACTTTCAATGCATGATAACAGTTTATGAATTCAGCAACTAGTGTTACGCCTAAACTTGAAGTTGTCACTGGAAGGAGGGAGGGAGGGAGCTTATACCTTCAGGAGGCACCCAGGAATCATAATCTGAATTGCTGTTGAGAAATGATGGTTTCTCAGGACCAAGTACTCTTTTTTGCTTTTTTCTATCTTTATTATGTTGACTTCTGCCTCTCTCTTGGCTTTGATGTCCACCTCCCTCATCTTCTGCATGATACCCTCTTTTATGCTTCAGTAACAATGCTACAGCATCTTCTGCTGTAAGCTCAGCTTCCATAGAGGATGTTATGGACTGTTCAGCAGTAGCCTTTTTACCATCGTCTCCAGGTTCCTCAGTTTCTTTCCGCTTCCTTATTATCAGACCAGGAGCAGCACTTTCAAGGTCAGAATCGTCCTTGCCTTGTGCACCATCAGAATTTATCAGGATTTTTTGCCTGTCTTTGTAATCAACAAACTCGTCAGAGTCATCTATATTCAATACTTCTTGTTTGATCTCTTTCATTTCTGTATCATTGACTGCACCAAGCCATTGAGGCTTCACAACAGTATAAACAGCAGGTTTAACATCAGGTGCATTGATGGCAATCTTGTCAGGTTCTGGCTTCTTTTCTGATTCTTTGGCACCAACCCTGGAATCTGGAGTTTTCTCTTTCATCAAAGAGGCAGCTATGGGTTCTCCCATCCCACTGCTTTTCTTTGGTTCTGCAGCAGGTTGCTTTTTAGTAGTAGCAGAAGGTACTTCAGCTTTACATTTATCAGAATTCACTTCTTCCACTCTTGAATCCCTTTTCTTAGCTGCTGCTCCTGATGGATCAGCAATTTTCAATAGGAAGAAGACCCTATCCAGTTCAGATTGGAGAGCAGACAACTTTTTCTCCATATCAAGCACTAACAAGGAGATCGGCAACAAAAGTCAGATAAAAAATGCTTTTCAAGGATATACTATCTGGATTATTTTACAAATGCAGTGATTCCCTACCTAGTTGTGATGACACCCCTGACATGTAAGCATCAAGAGCGTCACCAGCTTCAGTTTCTTCCAAAGTTTCAGATGATATTTTATTTTTCTCAATCAAAAGCAGCTGCTTTTTCTTTTCCATTTCCTTCAGGATGGAATCTCTCTTGTCAAGAAGAGTATCAGCAGTTTCAACTGATTGATTTGCACTCGCCTTTTGCATTGAAGGCTTCTTTGTCCGGTCATAGAATTCATCATCGTCACTGAGAAGAACAAAAAGACAAACATTAACTATTTATAAATGTGCATAATTAATCAATATTAAAGGGGTAAATTACTCCTAAGCTGTTGAGGTTAGCTATATCACAGATCAGGATTTTTTTTTTTTTTTTTTTTTTTTTTTTGAGATAACAATTCCACCATTTCTGTATAATTTTTCTTGAAGTGAAAAATCTCTCCTCCAAATTAATCACATCGCACATTTGTGAGGAGGGATTTGTTCTAAAAAAGGTTATCCTGAATTGAAATCACTGCTAAACCTCAGGGAATTCGATGTGATATGACCTTATCAAACATTTGAAACTCATCATATATACAGTTGACTGAATCATATAGTCCAAATAAAAAACCATGCAGATGATTCAATAGGTGAGGGACAAAATCATGAAATTTCACATCATTTAGGAATCTTTAAATTGTCTGTTCCTCAAAGAAACTTTGTAATGTTAAAGTACCTTGACAACTCTTCATCATCTTCTGCTGTTCCCTTTCTCATACCACCAGATCTTCTTCCAGCACGTGCACCAATACTTTCTCTGATACTTTCATTTAATGTCTCTTCCAAGTTTTCCAGTTCTTCCAGGATCTATTAACAGACACAAGAAAATAACATCCAGAAGAGAGAGAGAGAGAGAACAAGGGACTTTCCCTCTCCAAGAAAAAAAAAAGGGACCATCAGACAATTCTTGGGAGAAAACACCGGCATTTACCTGTGTCATTCTTTGTTCATTACGAGCAATTTGAGTTTGCTGCCCCTGTGTCAACCCACCTTGAGCAATGTCTTTAGCACGAATAGCATCTATTTCTTTCTTCATATGAGCAATCTGCAACCAAGAATATGTTTTGTAACAAAATTCAACCAATAAATTAGTGTGAGAAACACGAGAAAAACAAAAAGATTTTCAGAGACTATCATAAATGATATTCTCTTGCTGTTCCTAGCAACATTGGGAGCATTATTATGTATATTTCTCCTTCATCTTTTCAATTACTCAAGCCTTCTTTATCATATATTTGTTCCATAATTGTACATAGGTTTTGCATCTTTTCCTCCTTTAGCTCTGGAAATATGTTTTTGTACAATTTAAGTCATTATCGTTTATTAAATATATTGAATACTTTTGTCCAACATTGAATAATGAATTCACTGTGAAAATATGACCGGTTTTTTCTATTTAGAAGTTGTTAACCCAGGACCTTTCTAATCTCAAGCGACATTCCTGTTAACCATTATTTCTATTATTTTATAGCTTTCAATATCTATAAGTAATTATCATGTAATGAAAACTTTATCCTCTATCAATCAAGTATACTGATATTTACAAGTAGAATGCTGTTCAGATGATCAGTCACAGCAGTGAATGTAATCCAAGAGACAGAGAGAGTTTAATGTGTGTTGAAACTTATTTTTCATTTTTGAATATACTTAAACATAAACTAAGGGCATATAAAGGCTAGCCATAGCCACAAAGTAGCCTAAGGTGTAAAAGAAATAAAGACATCGTTACATCAGACATTAATTCACTGGAGAAGGGGGGGCCATATAAAATGAAAACCACTCACCTTTTCATTTCGTTTGATTATTTTATCACGGGTTTTCTCTTGCTTCTCTGTAAGTTGTCCTTTGTAGGTTTGCCAAGTGACTTCATCTCCATCATCCTAAACATCCAAACACCAAAATTATGGAAGATGGATGATTTATTTATCAGCATTCAAATCCATACCACAAAAAGTCTAGCAGAAATGGTAGATGTAATTCAAGGACAACTTTCCTCATTAAACAAAAGCGAAATTGATATATATCAGAAGATCTGAGCAAGCACATTAGATAGTAGTAAAGCTCCCTTTCAAGAGAAAGAAAATAAAATCTCCTTGTGTTCGCTAACAATTGTATATAATACATTTAGGACTGCAAATTCATTTTTTTGCATCATAAACAGGTAGCATTAACACGTAGATATACTAAAAAATTTTCAATCCAAACAAGACCTGTTTAAATAAATGGGTTGAAACTCTAACATGGACATGTATATTAAACAGGTTACACAACAACTGCGTAATCTGTTTAATATGCAGATCACAAATATAATAGAAACCGGTTATGCAATTAACCTGTAAAAATAGGTTATCATGAATTCTTCACAAGGTTAAAAATTGTCGTATAAATTAAATGGTTCCTAATAGGTTTAGTCTTCTCGCTTATCATCTGTTACCTACACAATTAGTTAAACGGGTTATTGCAGGTTTATTCGGATTAGGTAGGTCAACCTGCTTAAGACACGATTTGAAGCATGTCATAAACGGATTGACCAGTTTATGACCCGTAAGTATAAGCTAAACCCACCTAATTTAATCTCATGTCGCATTGTTTAAGCAAGTTAATGACGAAAATTGCCAGCTCTACATATGTTACATTTATTGTAGAGCAGATAATAACAATATTATATTATAAGTGCGTGATGGCTAAATTAAGAACAGTAGTAGACAGGATATAATGATATTTCCAGCAAAATACAGCCAAATTAATATATACCACCAACCTCATCTTCTTCAATAGCATCCTCTCCCATGCCCCATAAGATACCATCAGCAAGAGATGCTTCTGCTCTTGCTCGTCGCAGTGAAGCTTCCCGATCAAGCATCTCCTGACGGATCTTAGCCTCTCTGACAATGTTCAAGTCTTTTTCCTACAACATAAATCCACATGATAAACTATAGCGGATCATGCATAGACATCATGAAATCATGACACAATTATAACGATAGAAGACAAAAAAATCTCTGCAAGAGACATAGAACATCTGACACTGGCTCACTGGCATGTTTCTTCCGCGAATTTATACTTTTAGTTGATCTTTGAAACTAGAAATTTTAGCCATTTTCTTCTTGGCAGATGCACATACATTAACACTTTATGAAAATGGGAATTTGTTTTAAAACATTTTTGAGGATAATAATATGAGCTGTTTTAACATAAACAGAAAGAAGTCTCGAGTGCAAGTTAATCATTACATAATTATGGGTTTTGCATTGTGACAACAGTCTTACCGGTGGCATCAATTCAGGTGGTCCTTGAAAAATGTATAATCGAGAGGAACTGTACAAGAAAAAACAGAAAATATCATCAGAAATACATATGATAAACATGTGCAAACAGTTCTAATAACGTACCACATGTTCTCTTCCTGTAATATTAAAATGTAGAACATATAAAGCATATACAATGAATATGTGAACCCATAAGAATCAAAGACATAGTAGCACAAATATTGCTGAACAACATGCCACTGAGATTGTCTAAAATCTCAAGATACTGGTATTCGAATTTCTAGCAATGAAATGTGACAATGGAAGTGAAGGGAAAAAAGAACCAATTTGACTAAAGGAGAAAATTATTCATTTATTTAAAAGGTAACCCTAGAAAACTATTTGGAGGACAAGGAGAATCAAGGAAATAGCACTTTTTTTTTTTTTTTGGGAAAACTACATGGAAGATGAAAGTGCAATGAGACGGGCAAAATGCTTCGCAATAGACATCTCCTTTGTCACAAGCAAGGGCAATGGATAATGAAAGGGAAATTAACCTAGAGAACTGCTTAAAAAATAGATTTACCATTGAGATCAGTGAGATCAATGTGAAAATACGGAGATAAAATTTATTGCTTGGAGGATTTGTCATTGTAGGGATAAAACACGAGAAGCAATTTCAATAGTTATTTTATAGAACATAGAAGAGAGGGAATTGTGAGCTACTCGAGCTTTTTTTTTTTCTGGAGGAAGGGGGATGCACACACAAAGAAAGATAAAACATAGAATCTCCATTGAATGTCAATAAAGATAAATTAATGTCATAAAATAAGTTGTTAGACATATTTGGACAGGTCTTTCAGTTGTATTTATATTCATTTTGCTTATGTGAACTTCAGGGATAGCTTTGTTGGAGGTGCTTGAAGGCCATACTCAAAATACATGGGTGCCAGTGCCACTCCTTTGGTTCCTTTTATTGATCAGAAGAGAAAGGAAGAAAGATACAAAAGAATAGGCAAAGAAAAAAAGTAAAGTAAAAAGATACTCACTGGCCAAACCGAATGACATCACCAACATGCAATTCCACATAAACTCTTTTCTCAACCTGATAAACAGAAAAGGAAAAGGAATTAACAACGTAAAGGAATTGAGCACCAATAATATAACAAAAGCATTAAAACAAAATCGGAAAAACAAACAAACAACCACCTATTTTGCAGGAACCTTCAATTAATTGGGAAGTAGAGAACATATCACTTTATCACCGAAGCCAAGGATAATGGGATCTCTTTCACATGATGGATGAAATAGTAAAACCTGATGTAATTTTATTTTTAAAAACAAAAATGAAAAGCCCCAGAGTTTTTTGAGATTTTGCTACTGAGCCCTCTTATTCTATTGAACCATTGACCTTTCTTTTGTTTAAGATTGAATTCACCATCTTACCAGTTTGATGCTATTGAGTATATTCTAAGGGTTCAAAATAAATTAGTTGTTAATAAAGCAAACAAAAGTTAATGTTCACAATAGAATTATGAATTATCAAGAAAGCACTTTTAATGTGAACAGAAATTAATATTCAGTAATTTTGAATTTCGTCTCTTGTCATCAATGGTTGCAACAGACTTACAATTTTGACAACAAAATTTATATTAGCCCCCAATTCTTGCAGCAAACAACATGTGTCCCACTCTCCTGATATCCATTATGAATTGTACTCAATAACACTAAATTGACTAGTTGGAAGGCTCAGTAAAATAGAAGTCTCAATGAGGGGCTGAGGGCTCAATGCCAAAAACTTGAAAGGTTGAGGGTATTTTAACAGTTTTTCCTATGTCATTCTTATGAGCTATCTGTGTGCTTTTCGAAGAACTTCTGTTACAGGACAAGACTATAGAAACTAATTCATTATAGAAGGACTGACTTTTATTTAACAACTTAATGACTAATATAAATGACACATTCATTTAGATAATGAAACACGCAAAATATAATACATTCATTGAAAAACTGACACTTACACATACATCACACTAGGGGTGGCCATGGTTCCGGAACCGTCGGTTTCAGTTCCGAAACTGACGGTTCCAGTTCCAAAAATTCTGGAACTGAAACCGAACCGGAAATTGACGGTTCCGGTTACGGTTTCTTAACGGTTCCAAAACCGACGGTTCCGGCCGATTCTCCAACTAGTTTTCCGGCAAATCGCATAATTATAAAATCAAAAATTAGGGAACAATTTTTTATTGAGAATTGAAAATTTAAATATTTATGAAATAAGTTTTAGAAAAAACTTCAAGAAAAAATAAAAAAGGCTTGAATTTAATTTAATTGTTTTAAAAAAAGGCTTGAACTTATTTTTTTTTAAAAAATGGGCTAGAACTTAATTTATTTTTTTAGAAAAAGGCTTGAACTTAATTTTTTTTTTTTAAATGATAAGGGGTATTTATAATAAATATAAAAAATCAACTTTCCACAAATACCCTTAAAACTAGTCGTTATATAGTTGTTAGGAGGGTTAATTTGGAGATTTCACAAAAATGTTTGAAAAAATAAAAAAAATTGTTGGATCCGGGTAGAACTGTCGGTTCGAACCGTTGGAACTGCCGGTTCTAACCGGTCGGAAAAACCACCGGTTCCAGCTAGTTCTTGGAACCGGCGATTCACAGTTCCTCAAAAATAAAAATTGAAACCAGAACTGGACCATAGACCTCCGGTTCTCACCGGTTCCAAACCCGTGGTTCCGATTCTAAAAATCGTAAAGTGGCCACCCCTACATCAGACACCCTTTAAATTGAATTAAATATATTAAAATGCTAAAAAAATACTTCAATGCCAATAGTTCAAATAATAATAATTAACTGTTGCATGGTAATACCTGGCACTTGTTAACAAAAGTACCATGCGTGCTGTTAATGTCATAAAGGTAGGCATCTCCACTTCTTTTGAACTGTAGAACTAACAAAGAGATATAATTAATCATATGATGAACATCAAGTCATTTAGACTTCTAAACGTCGATCTCCAAGTTTCAACAAAAGAGAGCTCCCAAATATATTGTGCATCATCAGAATTTGTAGAGTAGAAAATATTAACCAAAAGCATAACGAGCACATCAGTGCAATCATAATCATAAGACACTAATTCATCTTGCATATTTCACACTTCATATCTAATAGAATCCAGGTAATACTTAAGTTAAACATTGACATATCAAGGAGGAAAAGTATATTTAAAAGAGAAATAGAATTTATATCATTTCTTTTGCCGGCTACCTGATATCTATTAAAAGGTCTCGACAAATTCACTAGAGTTTTCTTATTGATCATGCTTCAGCTCACAACACCCAACACAGTCACTAAAAAATAAAAACAAAAACCTTGCCCAGTGACAGCAATGGGAGTACAAAATTCTCATAATCCTTCATTTGGCTTTTGGATGTCTGTAGCCAGTTGTACACAGTTATAGGCCATTGCATAGGATACAGAGCTACCTAATAGGCAGCTTTGGCAGGTACCTAGAATATTATAGAAGATTGACTGAAAGCACCAGTGGTCTTCGCAGCAGCATTCATAATTTCCTATTTTAAGGATTACATACATAAAAAATGAGATGCAGCAAGCTAATATGGCAAACCTAAGTTCCAGCTTTGGGCATCATAAGAGCACTATTTGATCACAGTTTCCAGTTACATTTCAAACTCAACAAGGATTCAACATATCGGGGCTCAATCACCTAACGGACCTTTGATCACAACTTCAATGAACGAGAACTAACTTAGACAAATTCAACCCAACAGATTAACTACATAATGACTGTAATCTAGAAGAAAACATAAATAAATAAAAGAGCAAGCAAGTACCGGCGTGAAAGCGAGAAACGGTTGGGTGCTCAAGAACAAAGTCACAGAGATCTACACGCCCAAACATATAAGCCCCTTTCTCGCAACTGCAAAAGTTTCAACATAAAAAATTGAAGTTGATCATAATTCCCAGTAACTTTTCTTTGATTGAATTTAAGTAGCACTAAAAATAATGAAGAATTGAATGTTAAAAACACTTACATGTCCAATTGATCAACAATGGAACCATCTTTGAGAACTTCAAGGTAAAACTTATGGCAAGGAGGCCCACTCCATTCAGGAATGGTGTAAGGCACCGAGGACTGCTTCGCGATTTGTTCCTTGAGTTGCGTCGTATCGGAATTGAGCGAATTCGATTCTGTTTTTTCGACAGTTTCCGGTTCGGGAATGTCAGAGTTTTTTGGGGCCGGCGGTGGAGGTGGGCCCATGGCGATTTTCATTGTTGTTGTGGAAGAGTTTTGAGGTGTGTCGAGGATTTTAGGTTCCGGTTCTGTGGTAGCGGCGCCAGTAGAGGATGATTGTGGATTGGGGTTTCTTGGGGGTGGAGGTCCCATGGCGGTAGTCATTTTTACCGCTTTTGAAACTCGCAGAGACAGAGGAGAGTGATGGTGGAAGCCAACACGCCACCAGGAGTGTTTAACAGATCTCTACTTTGAAGGCGGTAAAATGGGTGGGTCGGGTGTTTCTGAGTTTACGGATATGGGCTTTTCTCCCAAGACTGAAGACCCGGCGCAATGATAAGCCCGTGAAGACGAATTTAGCCCTGAGCTTGTAATTGATGAATAAAAAACTTGTTCTTGAGCTTTTGGACCATTTAACGGTGATAATTCTCACTTTACAAGTGCAAATATTCTTAATTTATTTTGTTTTGTTGGGTAACAGTCTAACAGACATTAACCCAATTTACCCGTCAGAGAATAGCATAAGGGAAATCCAAAAGGATTAAACGAGCTACCGTTTAAGGTTACATCTAAATCCGTAAATCGATCAAACGAAGCAGAAACACATTTCACAGCTCCTGTTCTTCGTACTAGATCATCCCAGACTGGCAATGGCTTCAAGTTCAAGCAATCATTTACCAAAACCCTGAACTTTTCAGGTTCTTCTCTTCCACTCATTTGCAATTGAATCCGCCCTCTTTAATCTTCATTCACAATCTCTTCCTCGGAATCCATCCTTTTTCATTTTTCATCAATTAATGGATTTTTCTTTCTTGTAGTTTCTCGTAATTCACGGGCGATGGGTCTAAGTTTTCGTGTTTCGGGCATTTGAGAGTGATTCTTGTTGTAAGCGCATAGTAAATTACTACGAAGATGAAAGCTGGAAGCGCTGCGAAGCTGATTGTTGATGCGCTGCTGCAGCGTTTCCTTCCTCTGGCCAGGCGCCGCATCGAAACAGCTCAAGCTCAGGTCTGTAATTTTTAATTATCTCTTAGAATTTTATTCCATTGTTTTGTATTTAGTTGAAGTTTTGAACTTTTTAATACATTTTGATGTTTTTGTAAGATTGGGTCTCCATATTTGGTGCATGATCAAGAATGCAGAAAGTGCAAATAGAAGTACATGGTTTTGTTACTTTTGCGGGCTGGGAGAAGAGACTCATGGATATATTGCTAATTGCGTGATTATTGTGCTTTTTTTTTTTTTTTTTTTGTCTTATGTATACTATTTCTACTTGCTTAGGGTGTAGAAGAACTATACAATTTCCTTGTGGGATGCTGCTTTATTACTTTCTAGATTCGATGTGATGGTCGGACTCATAGATTTTTCATTGTTGCAAATGTTGTGTCCTTGTGCCTTTTACTACCAACAATTTTCTAGTAATGTTTATGCTGTTACATTGAGAAATGCAGGATGGACAGTACCTTCGACCGTCAGACCCAGCCTACGAGCAGGTTTTGGATTCCTTGGCTATGGTTGCTAGACATACTCCTGTACCTCTTTTAGAAGCTCTTCTTAAATGGAGAGAGAGGTACGTCATTATAATCCCACTCCCTTGAGTTTCCTCTTTGATTTACATTCATTACGTGCATTATTTATCATGTTAATTAACAGTTAAAAATTAACTACTAACCAGATTTCTTCAAGGATATACCGAATTTATCATCCACGTGGTTGCAATCTTGTTTCCTTCTATCATAATCCTTAACTTGCGTCTTAATGTGTGCCTATATGGTTCCATTCTCAATGTTCCCATATACATGGATAGGACAAACAAATGACTTAATTGACAAATGAATAAAAATAGGAATCACAATTGGAAGTTTATCAGGATTTTGTGTATGCATGTGTATACAAAGCCTTAATCCAATTGGGAGTTTAATTCAACTGAATTGAGCCTTACTTCCAAACTATTTGGGATATGCTGGAAAGCAAGTTTGAAGAACACACCTAGAGAAACTTATTGGCTTTCAAATTAAAATTGATGAGAGTGAGAGTGATAGAAAGAGGGAGGAATTGTATAAAAAGAGGCTAAGACGAGTTTCTTGTGTATGAAATATGATATGTATGCTCACCAAAACCTTCTTTTGCATGATTAGAAACATCTAGATGGCCAAATATAATGTTACTTAGCAAGGGAGATGTGGATTATTATTAGGCCAAATAATGATGAATAAATAATAAAAAAAAAAAAGACTTTTTCTTGAACTTGAAATTTTATCCAAACCTTCTAAGATAGACTATTATACCATAATTTGAAAATTAGTTTCAAATGTATCCAATTGTAAAGAGCGAAATGAAAAAATATTTTATTATTTCTTTATTGAAAGATTATCTTTTAATTTTTTTTCCAAAAACACCATTTCTCCTCTCCTCACAACCCATGCGCTTCCCCTAAACAAAAATGAAAGAAAATTCCAACTGTGATAGAGATTTTAGAGTAGTAACTATTTGTTATTACTGTTCCAGAGATCTGCATAGGTATGCACCAATTGATTGACTTGTGTACAAGCTACTGCAATTGACCTTTATTTGCATATTTCCTCTTTTATTCAAGTAGATCAAATTCAAGTGTCTTCTACAAGGATATTTGAATGTAGAGTTCTCATGGGCTACCCTCATGGTTTTATACTTTTAGGACAGTAATTGTTTTTCCTTAGCGTACTCCAAATGCTATAAAATAAATTTCTGCTATTTTCTTGAGGCAAGGAAGATATTTTTAATTCAATATGAAACTAAGTTAGCAAAAGAGTATAAGTTTCCTTTTAACTTTTACCTTCATTTGTTTTCAAAGAATCGTTTGTAGAGAAGGGTCTAAAACTGAGTTTAATATCTCTAACACATTACCTCATATGAAAGCCTATGGTGCTTCAATCGTGAACAACTGCATCTACATGATGTTTAAATTTAATTAGTTATAGGGCGTGTTTGAGATTTGAACAATGGACAACATGGTCAAAGAGCTTTGATACTGAAGCAAAGGATCCTCTTACTAAAGTCCCAAGCTCACAAACAAGGTCCAAGAATGGGTTATGTTTGTGCCTTCTTTATTCATTTCACAATTAACCGTGTTTCATCTGCTAGTGAGAAACAATAATTCCCAGTGGAAACTTTCTTATAGGAAAATGAATTCTATTCTCTAGCAATTTTTAATAAAATCTCACATCGGCCATTCTTTTCCTCCAAAAAAAAAAGATTAACTCATGTCTTTGGATTGCAACTTGTGATTTACACAGCTGCTTCCCTTTTGTGGAGGACTCATTATTCAACCATATTGGTGCAGAGCATTACTAGGCATTCTGCTTCCTGTATGGATGGAAACAAACCTATTTGTGTCATTCCATTTTTAGTTACATGTTAGGCGTGTGACTTAGTTTGTACTTCCTTTTCTTCTTAGCTGATAAATATAAATAGAGGTTCCTTTCAGAATTAAGGGTTTGAATTTCCAACATAATAACTACAGTGAGCAGCTAGAAATAAGCTTCAACTGTAAGGAGCAAATGACTTATTTGGCACTTCAAATCTGCATTATCGTAACTCTCGGTCTCTAACTCCGATGTGAAAATTCATTATCTTCTGGAGCGGCTAATTGTTTTCTGCTAAGTGTTTTCTTTCACTTTATTAAATTTTTTGTTGCAGTGAATCTCCTAAAGGTGCAAATGATGCTTCTACCTTCCAAAGAAAGGTTGGTAATGGATTACTGTGTGTATCACTATTATTGTGGTTGTTTATTTTCTAATAGTTGCTTTCTAGTAATATTCTCCTTATTTGCAAAAAATAGGAGTAGCTAACAAAATTGCATCTCTATTTGTGTGAGCACGAGTGTGTTTATTTGTGCGTGTTTTTGGATGTTTGTGTGACATGTTTCTACACAAAAATTAAACAGTTGGATACTCATAAATGTTCCTACACTCTTCATGTTGAAAGATTCAGATGGATTACCCAGTTAATACCTTCAGTTGAAGCAGGCTTAAAATTCAATTTGCTGTCTTTCCCTACTCTGTTTTGTTCCAAATATGCAGGATTTCGTAAATCACCTAATCTCCAATCCCAAGGACATTTCAGCTAAGGAACCTTCTTCAAAAAAACGAAAATTGATGCTGTAGAGGGAAAAGAAAAGAAAAAAGCTACTCTTTCTATAGTAACTGGACAGACAGTCTGTTGTTCAAAATTGAGGCATAACTCTTCAACCAAACATAACAAACTAGTGTCTAATTTCGAGCATTCCCTTTTATATCCTCCTAGAATCTTAAACAAATTCACAAAATCTTTTTTAGTTTGTTAACAAACTCATTGCTGATCACATATATTAAGAAAGGTAGCCTTTGCCACGGAACTGATGTTGAAAAATGTTGTACACCATCATATTATTTTGTACCTATAAATTTAATCCTCCTAACATCTATAATAAGTCCTTGATATTCTAGCCATTAACCAATATTCTGTTGGGAGGAAAATTTGAGAGGAATAATACCATGGAAAGGAAAGAGTGTGGTCTTTTGGTTTGTTGTAAGGAATCAAAAAGAAAAGGAAGCATTCTTTCCTTCATTTGGGCCTTCATTTGAGCCCACATTTTCTCATCATTTCAATTTTTTGAGAATTGGAGAGAAGGAATTACAATAAATGCATTAGTTTCCGGATTTTCCTTTCCTTTAACCTACCAAAGCACACATTTGGATTTGTATTTTTTCGACCAGTTGATCCAACAATTAATAATTACAGATTCTTTCTTTTTCCTTCCTTTGTCAATCAACAAATAGAAGTAATTTCAAGCCCCATTTCATCCTAAATCGTTCATTTCTGACTTTTCCCTCCTTTCTTATTTCCCTCTTCCTACTGAGGGATATTAACTTTTTGTTTATGAGGAAACTTGAAACGTCAGAGTGGCAATTTATGGCTAGATATGCTGATAATAGATAGGTGTATTACTATCTTGGAAATCACCCTTGTTCTTTTTCTTTATGGATGATTCGTATAGTGGAAGGAAAAACATAATGTGCCATAATTATTTTCTGTCTATATTATGATCACTTAGTCGTCTCTTTTGCTTATCAAATTATGGTTGCTTTTTTTTCTTTTCGTTAATGTGGCAGAGGTGATGTAATACGTTTTTTCTTTCTGTTTGATTCAAATATGATTATTTGATTCAGAGTCTAATATTATCTTTACATGGCATCAGCTTGCAGTTGAGTGTATTTTTTGCTCGGCATGCATTCGTTTTGTGGAGTGTTGTCCTCAGGAAGGACTTACTGGTTTGTTTATCATATTCTTTTGTTTTTTTTTTTTTTTTGAATTTGTTTTTCTTACTAGTGAAATAAAATAGATTAATTTCATTGCAGAGAAGCTTTGGTCCGGCCTTGAAAATTTTGTTTTTGACTGGCTAATCAATGCTGACAGGTAAGGCTGCTGCCATGGGTTTAGGAAAATTTTTTTAAAACAATTGTGTTGACTTTTTCTGCTTCACTTGCAACATAAATTGTGCTCATATGAAACAAACTCCAATGATTCTCCACGGTACTGATAAAACTCAGAAATGTCTTTCCCTCTTTGGCAATTTTATCATAAACTTCTTTTGCAAGTCAATTTAAACGAGCTGCATTAGCTGTGAAAGTCTTGCGTTTGTAGTTTTGCTTTAAATTTTAGGATAAGATTTATGGCATTTGAAAATTTGGCATTGTTTTGCACAGATTGATAGTGCTTTTACCTAAGCACAACCATGCCCTTGATCTACAATGGACATGTTATTGACATTCAGGAATTAGCTCCTGTTTCTTTACTACCATGTAGACATTAATAAAAACGTTGAGAAATCAGTTATAAAATTTGTCTTCTATAATATTTATCTGCTTCTTTGTTCCAGTATATGCTCACTAAATTCATTTTGCAGGGTTGTTAGCCAGATTGAATATCCCTCATTGGTTGATTTGCGAGGTCTCCTTCTGGACTTAGTTGCTCAGCTCTTAGGTGCCTTATCTCGTATTAGGTGATAATCACATTTTGATTCCAGGCATCAATAGTAGTTTTCTTCAATTCAGAACTGTTGATAATAAGATATACTGTGTTACATCTTAAATTATCTTGGCTTTTACATGCCTAGTTTTGCTTTTTATTTAAGTACAAGTTTATTTCAAGGTTAATTTAGCTTTCTAATATATCTATCCTTAACAACTTTGGCATACCATAGCTATTTGTTTCAGCTATATATTTTCTTGACTTGACATCTTTACTTTTTCCCATTATCTAGGCAGATTAATCATCTATGTCATATTTTGTAGAATGATATATCCTAAGCTAGGTGCACTAATTCTATATAGGGGACAATTGTTGCTTTTGCTTTTCCTTCAGCTAGCGATGCAACTTCTTATCCACCTTTTCTAGTTGATTTTTTATGGTACATCATAGCAACAACCTCAATAACAATCCAACCAGCTGAAATACATAGTGATGAAATTGGAAATGGAAATGCAGAATGTTTTTCCTTTATAACTTGCATACAGGCTCGCATATTCTCAAATTTGGGTTGATATCATATCTTGAGAGAGTGTGAGAATAAATGGAGCATAAATATGCCACCTTCTTTCCTGCCTTTTGATCTATTTCTCATATGAAGTTGGCAACCACATCCAAATTCATGAGGTTAAGTTGTGGAACTATGGACATTCAAGTTGACTGGACTACTGTTTAAGTACCATCTGATTCTGAAATTGAAAGCATGTTTTACTTTGTTTTTTCTCCTCTGTAATTCTAGATTACAACATTTTATCTTTTTTGGCTTGTGCAGGTTTAGCTTTGTAACAGAGCGCTTTTTTATGGAATTAAACACACGTCGGATTGACACTAGTGTGGCCCGAAGTGAAACACTGAGTATTATCAATGGAATGCGCTATCTGAAACTTGGGGTATGTTTATTAATTTTAACTTCTTCAGGAGACAAATGACATGAAACTATTATTTAACAATAAATAAGTTAAAATGCTAGGTTAAGACTGAGGGAGGACTGAATGCATCTGCTTCCTTTGTGGCAAAAGCAAACCCTCTTAACCGTGCCCCACATAAACGCAAGAGTGAGCTTTACCATGCACTATGTAATATGCTTTCCAACATTCTAGCTCCGCTAGCGGATGGTGGAAAAAGCCACTGGCCACCTTCTGGTGTAGACAACGCACTTACATTGTGGTATGAGGCTGTTGGGCGAATAAGAGTGCAACTTATACATTGGATGGATAAACAAAGCAAACATATAGCTGTGAGTGAATCTCAGATTATCTACTTTTTCTTGAGTTTCAAGTGTATGGTTGTGCTATCATAAACTGGTTTCTTTTACTTAAATTCCTTTTCCATTAAAATTTTTGAGATTCTGTCATTTAGTTGTTCCCTAAGTTGATTTTGGTGTGCAATTCTAAAGCATAAAATGGTTTCATAGAAATTTCTTTTGGTGGAATAAGTAGTTTTTTCTGTCAGTTTTGACTTTTGAAGCCTTCTATATGCTGTTAGGATGAAGTTGCGTTGAGTGCTGTAACTTTGGGATGAATCTTCTGCAGTAACATTCTGCCTAGTATCAATCTGAAATTCTAAACTGTACAAAGTGGTTTTTGTAGATATTTAATCTGCAGTAGTCTTATAGCCTTTATTTGTCATGATTTCTCAGTTTACTTATGAGGTGAAATAGGCCCCTTCCACATCTTAAAGCATTAAATTACCACATGCTCTTAAACTTTAGTTTACATTTTGAATGCATTATGGACATCTTTATTTAGCTTGCAAGTGCTGGTCCCTACCACAGTATGCTGGATTAATTGGTTTTAAATGTCTTTTGTGGTACAAATAGTCTTTTTCTAATCCTTTTTGTTTATCTATAGCAGAAATATATAACCTATCATTTCAAGTGTTCCCCCTTGTCAACTATTTTAAAGAGTTTTTTTTGTTGCATCACATGCTTCCAAATTGATGGAGATTGAAATTATGTTATACTAATTTGTCCTACTTGTGATATCATTTCATATGTTAACAACCTCATGAACAACCAACCAGTTAGATACTGATTATTGAGCTTGAGCAACCGGCTTAAACATGAGGTTCCAGGGAATCGAACTTGGATAACTGTTCAATCATAGAAATCTGACTTTTAGTAGCCATCATCTTGACTTTATTGGAATGGTTGATTGGTTGTAGCTTTATTCTACTTCTCTTAGATAATGAAGTATTAGATTATGTTTGGTCTGGCGAGTGGTATGGTCCTAGAAGTATTAGAGACATTCTCATGGTTGCATCTAATTGTCTTTATTATTTCCTGTAAAATGTTTATCACAGAATTTGTAGTTGGAACTTTCCACATTGTTATATTGCCATCTTGTTTTCGATTTCAACCCTCATTTTATTTTTGTCTTTTGTTATTGGTTTTTATGTGAGATTCCGTGCCCCAATTATGGGAACCTCCCTCTTCCGAAAATCACAACACCACCCCCCCCCCCCCCAAAAAAAAAAAAAAAAAGCAGGAAGCACTTGTGCATTCTTGTATTTTCTTTTATCCTCACATGAATGATTCTACATCTTAGGTTGGCTACCCTTTGGTGACTCTTCTCCTTTGTTTGGGTGATCCTCAAATATTCCACAACAACTTGAGTCCACACATGGAGCAACTCTACAAGCTTCTAAGGGTAAGTTCTTATTAACTTCAATATAGGGGGAAGCAGTGGAAAAATGGTTGCAGCTGTCTTATCATGTTGGTTTGTTTAGGGTTTGGGGCCATCATTTTACAGAATTTTCACTTCAAGTATTATGCAATAGCATATGTTTTGATTGTGCAGGACAAGAACCATCGTTTCATGGCCTTGGATTGTCTCCATCGAGTTTTGAGGTTTTACTTGAGTGTTCATGCTGCTAATCAGGCCCCAAATCGTATATGGGATTATTTAGACAGTGTGACTTCTCAACTCTTAACATTTTTGAGAAAAGGAATGCTTACTCAAGATGTCCAACATGATAAACTAGTTGAGTTCTGTGTGACTATAGCCGAGCATAACCTTGATTTTGCCATGAACCATATGATATTAGAATTGCTGAAGCAAGATAGTCCAAGTGAAGGAAAGGTTATCGGTCTTCGTGCTTTGCTTGCCATTGTTATGTCTCCTTCAAGTCAACATGTTGGCTTGGAAATATTTAGAGGTAATAGATGACAAGCCATGTTACATGAATACAATATAATATTTCGTTACGATATGTGGACTAATTAATTAAGCATCACTTTAACTATTGATTGTGAGATTTTAGTGTACATTGGAGAAATTGTTTAGGAAGATTTTTCTTGTGTTTTCCTTTTCCATAATTCCTATTTAGACATAAGTTTGTGTTTGTGTATATATATAGGCTTGATGTAATTGTTCAATACAAGAGAAATAATAAACTCACATGTCCCATAATGTGGTCGGATATCAAAGGAAAGCTGGCTCATATATGATTCTTTTTGCTGGTTTGAATGTGGAATACGACAAATAAGAATACAGGTGCTTGGTCGGAAGCCTTTGCCTTCTTTAAAGCAAACATATTCATATGTGCAATAGGAAGAAAGTCGGCAAAGTGCTATGATAAATATAGCCACTATTGAGAAGACCAGACCCAATTGTTTATTCTTCTTATCCAAAACAAAATAATCATAGCTCATCAGATAAAGATCACTTATAGTGCAACTATTGTGGGAAGCCTGAGCGCCTATATAGCATGGACACATTTCATGCGCGGAAACATTTGGAAACTCCTCGAAAACGTTTCAGGGCCGTTTATGTGAATTGAGTAATTTGGAAACACGTTTCTGCTCTAGGAGATATGTCCAAAAAATTATCCAAGATTCTTGAAACTTACTCATGTAACCTTGGATAATCAACTTGCTGATGGTTTTACTAAAGGGTTTAATAGGAAATATTTTCATAATTTAGTGCGCAGGCTGGGCATGTGCAATATTTATGCACAAACTTGAAGGGAAGTGTTGACTTGTGTGATTTTAGTGTATCTTGAAGCAATTATTTAGAAAGATTTGTTTGTATTTTCCTTTTCTATAATTTCCTGTTTAGACATAGGTTTGTTTGTATATGTAGAGTTGATGTAATTGTTCAATACAATACAGGAAAAATGAACTCATAAATTTTCTGCCTACTTTTCTCTATCAACATTAACTCCTGTTCCATATGCAGGACATGATATTGGACACTACATACCAAAAGTTAAGGCAGCAATTGAGTCGATTTTGAGGTCTTGTCATAGAACCTACAGTCAGGCCCTTTTGACTTCTTCAAAGACAACAATAGGTAACACCTTTCTCAAAATTGTATAGTATTGGTATGCATGCAGGAAATGTTTGTCGGCAATTTGTCACATAAGGTTAAAAATGGACACACACTTTACCATCATACTACTCAGTTGACTAATCTGGTGGATAATTTTTATTTCTATTGTATATATATAAACTTGTTTTGCTTGCATTTAATTTTGATGGATAAATTTTCTCTCTTTTCCCATGTATGGTTGAAAAATTGTAGTAGTTGCTTGACGTAGTCCTTCAACTTCTATCACTGTCTGAGAATATCAGGATATTTACAACTCTGAATTCCACACAGCTGTCAGTGAACCGAGAATTGGCCAATTTGATGCTCATTTTGAAAATTATGCTGAAGCCTAACCTGATTGGCTAAATTGGTTGTAAAAAAAACTCATTTAGCTGACCCCACCAGTTTTAGACTATAGTTAGTCATTGAGCTTGTAGAAACAACATAAATTAACAGTCTAGAGGTTTTGCATGTGGGAAAGATG
Source organism: Jatropha curcas (assembly GCF_041381405.1). Taxonomy (NCBI): domain Eukaryota; kingdom Viridiplantae; phylum Streptophyta; class Magnoliopsida; order Malpighiales; family Euphorbiaceae; genus Jatropha; species Jatropha curcas. The sequence continues at coordinate 27,032,257 of NC_143154.1, forward strand.
TTGACAAGCATCAAGTATCTCACCACCCACACATTTTCACCTATTTAGGTGGGTCAACAGGTCTGCATTATTTTCTCTTTTTATTTCAATTTTTTGCAATGTGTCCTTTTACTATTCTTAAGACTCATTCTGTTTATGAACTTGGTTGTGCTATATCCTTGTATTGCTTGCATTCTTTTATTCTTCTTTGGGCTGCAATGGCACATACCAAACAAACTGTGTACTTTTCAGATGCTGTGACCAAGGAAAAGTCCCAAGGGTATCTCTTTCGGTCGGTCCTGAAGTGTATACCGTACCTGATAGAAGAAGTTGGACGAAGTGATAAGATAACTGAAATAATCCCACAACATGGCATAAGTATTGATCCCGGTGTTCGTGAGGAAGCTGTTCAAGTATTGAATCGAATTGTTAGATGCCTTCCTCATCGTCGATTTGCAGTTATGAGGGGCATGGCCAACTTCATACTTCGGCTTCCCGATGAATTCCCTCTTCTCATTCAAACTTCATTGGGACGCTTGTTGGAACTCATGCGTTTTTGGAGAGCTTGTTTGCTTGATGATAAACTGGATTCTGGTGCTGATGATACAAAGTGTGGGGGACAGGGAAATGAAGGATTTAAGAAGTCTTCCTTTCATCAATCAGAAGTGATTGAGTTCCGTGCATCCGAGATTGATGCAGTTGGTCTTATCTTCCTTAGTTCTGTGGATAGCCAGATTCGGCATACAGCATTGGAGTTATTGCGCTGTGTACGTGCCTTGAGGAATGATATACAAGACCTCACTTCACGTGAGCAAGTGGACTATAATTTGAGACTTGAACCTGAACCTATATTTGTAATTGATGTCCTAGAAGAACATGGGGTGAGCTATACCAATATTAGTTTCTCCATCTATTGCATTATTTTTACAGTCTCATGTGAGATGAATTCTTGAGAATGTAAGTTTTGTCTTCTTATTTTTGGTTTCATATCTTCAATATCATAGGATGACATTGTTCAGAGCTGCTATTGGGATTCTGGGCGTCCATTTGACCTGAGACGAGAATCTGATGCAATTCCTCCTGAAGTGACACTTCAGTCTGTAATATTTGAAAGCCCTGACAAGAACAGGTGGGCTCGGTGTCTTAGTGAACTTGTCAAATATGCTGCTGAGCTTTGCCCAAGCTCTGTTCAGGATGCAAAGTAAGTAGATGACTTTCATGTATTCATGTTACATTTTTTTTTCCTGGAATCATATTTTGCTGTGTTTTTACATGCCTATCATCTAGCTTTAATGCATTGCTCTCTTGAAGTAATATGTTTAGCAGGATTCAACTTTTGCAGTATTTGGATCTTTGAATTTTTGGATTTTTAGGCGTTAAATGCAAAACAATTGTATCTATTTGTGCATTTTTTTGGTTGTATAACATGTGAGTGGGTTTTGCGTACATTATTAGGTGCTTCTGAACTGAATACAAGTTTACCAAACTTATAATTACCAACTAAAATGTTCAAAATATAAGGGAATCAATGCTTAATAATTAGTGCATAATGTCTGGTTACATTGTTAATATTTTTCCTGCATTCTTATTGCTTAATCATGTTTTTCATGTTAATCAATTTCAGCACATAGGAAAAAGATACAGGCTTGTCATTTTAACAAAATTTCAATTAGCAGGGTAGAGGTCATACAACGACTTGCCCATATCACGCCTATTGAGCTAGGTGGAAAGGCTCATCAGTCACAGGATGCAGATAACAAGCTGGATCAGTGGCTCATGTATGCAATGTTTGCATGTTCATGCCCACCAGATAGTAGAGAAGCTGGTGGCTTAGTTGCAACCAAGGATCTTTATCATCTTATTTTTCCTTCACTGAAATCTGGGTCTGAGGCAAACATAGTAAGTACATATTACTAGAGCTGCTGTTTTTCTTCTTCTTCTTCTTCTTCTTCTTTGAAAATATATCTTACTAGTGCTCTGTACTATGTTGCTAGGACTAGTGATCATTTGATCCTAACTAATTGATTTTAAGAGAAAAATTATTGTTTGGGAGAGAAAATAAGAGAAACAAATAGAAAAGGAGCAAAGAATTGGGGAAGATCCAGAGAGAGAAAGTGAAGGAAAATGTTTACTATTCATCATTTCAAAATATTCACCGTTACATCTCACTTCTATACCTACAATTACATGGCTATCACACGAGGTTCAATTGCCACATCATCCAAACATGTTTAATCACCTAAGCAAAGCTAACAAATTGATTTACAATTAAAATCAATTCAAACAGCAATAGTCAAACCCAATTATATTTGCAATTAAACCCAAATTGTTAACAGAAATTATCTATCCTAACAACTAATTATAGAATGGGAAGTACATTTGTATTTCGAGGACGCTTGTTTATTTGGTCATTTAGATTTATTTTCCTATGGCGTAACAATCTGTTTATCTGAGCAAATATCGCAAACTTGATGTTGAAGCTAACAAATATCTTGATCTATTTGGAGGTTGTGAGGCCAATTCACATATAAGTGCTATAAATTCTTAAAGTTGGCATGCTGTATCTTTGTTCTATCTTTTGTGACCTGAAATTTCTCTCTTTTAACTATGCTATTGACTAGTTTTGCTATATGGCCATGTTGCTTTTTCTTTCCCAATTCCTCCAAGTAGTGAAATCTGTCTTACGCTGCCTTTTCTTACACACTTTCTGCAAATACTGTTGACTGTTGAGAGTACAAGTTTTCTTATTCAAATATGTGCTAAATATGTGATAGGTTTTCAAAACTATATGGCTCTGTGCCTGTGTTATTGCTAAATTAAGGTGCCTGTTTAGCAGTCAAAGGAGACAAAAATTTTTTGGTCAATAGTAAATGTTTGGTGTGCCTTTTCTCTTGGTTTGACTCTCTCTTTTCCTTTTGAGGTTCCACTGGGGCTTGGATTGGTAGAATGGAGGTAGGATTGTGCTTACAAAGATAAAAGCCTTATATGTTATAAGTAATGCAGTCAGAACCAATTTGAGGTGGTTTTGCATGGAAGTAAACGCCTTCTCTTTAACTAATTAGAAAGATTAATTACTTTATATAAGCACTGCAAAAACACCATGCTTTTCAGATTTGTAGCTGATGCTTAAATTGGTTGTTATCATGAATTTAGCATGCAGCCACCATGGCTCTTGGTCATTCGCACTTGGAATCATGTGAAGTTATGTTCAGCGAGCTTTCATCTTTTATTGACGATGTTTCTTCTGAAACTGAGGGAAAACCAAAGTGGAAGGTATGGATTTATCATAAAGTACCTGCAATATCTGTTATTTTTTCTGGCTTTCATTTGTAACTTGATGGAAGCATTATTCTCAAACCATAGTCACTGAGTTTTCATTGAAAACTGCTAGTTTAGAAGGATATGTAACTTCGCTATAATTTTGAAGATTGGTTAACGTACCAATAATAGCCAACACCAATAATGTTTGAGTCTGCTTGGAAGCATTATCAATCATCACAGCTGACTCTTTTTCCTAACAAGCATATAGGCGTAGGAAATATATCATGCATGAGGTTCATATGGCATTATTGCTTTCTCAAGGTAACTGGAGTATTGGGTATGTTATCAATGTGATTATCACATATTTTTCATGAAAAATTGTTAGGCTGGACTTCACTAGCAAGGTTCATGACCATTTTGATAAGTTGCATCTACTAATCTATTGCTACCCTTCAGATTCCATTTTTCAAATGGACATGATCTCTTTTTAATTGGTTATCAGAATATCTCAATTGAATCTTGATGCAATGTCAATTTAATTGGTTATCCGAGTTCGTCCATCTAAATCCTCCGCATTTTGTTTATCACAGACCATGAAGGATGTTAATTTTTTGAAATCAGAACATTCAGACCAGTGCTTAACGGTCTGTGTCTGGTTCAGTTTCCAGTTTGTTCTCAATATGCTATTCCATTATTATGCCTCAATATTTTATTCTAGAATTAACCAATGATTAGAGGTCATTCCTTTTTTTCTTTTGGAAGATTGCAATGAGCTCAGTCAAAATCCAGTAGAGTTGGTGGAAACCTGTCCTTTCACTTACCAATTAATATCTTACCATTATGGTATTAAGAAAAAGAATAAGAAAGAAGAGAAGACAAACTGTTCATAGAATTTTCTTTAAATTGATAGTTTCCCAAATTTTGAACTTTTGTTCAGGCAACTAACAGAATGTCACATTTCTATTACTGCAGTCTCAAAAATCTCGTCGTGAGGAACTCCGGATTCATATTGCAAACATATACCGAACTGTTGCTGAGAAAATCTGGCCCGGCATGCTGAGCCGTAAACCGGTTTTCCGTCTTCATTATCTTAGGTTCATTGATGAGACAACTAGGCAGATCTTAACAGCGATAATTGAGAACTTTCAAGAAATGCAACCTCTCCGTTATGCACTTGCTTCTGTTCTAAGGTCTCTTGCACCTGAATTTGTTGAGTCAAAATCAGAGAAATTTGACCTCAGAACCAGAAAACGACTATTTGATCTTCTTTTGACCTGGAGTGATGAAATTGGCAGTACATGGGGCCCGGATAGTGTAAGTGATTACCGACGTGATGTTGAACGTTACAAGGCTTCACAGCACAACCGGTCAAAAGATTCTATAGACAAAATTTCTTTTGATAAAGAACTAAGTGAACAAATTGAGGCAATTCAGTGGGCATCCATGAATGCTATGGCTTCACTTTTGTATGGGCCATGCTTTGATGACAATGCAAGAAAAATGAGTGGCAGGGTGATATCTTGGATCAATAGTTTGTTCAATGACCCTGCACCTAGGGCTCCATTTGGTTACTCTCCATCAACTCCATCTTATTCCAAGTACACAGGAGAAGCTGCACGTGGAGCTGCTGGTCGTGACAGACATAGAGGTGGTCAGCACCGTGTTTCCTTAGCAAAATTGGCTTTAAAGAATCTTCTTCTTACAAATTTGGACCTTTTTCCAGCTTGTATTGATCAGGTAAAACTTTACATTTTGATTGGGTGCATGCATCACTCTCCTGTCTGGAAAAGCTTTACGTTAGGGTGATACTAATGTTTCTTATTTAAATTTAAAAATTGAGAACAATCTGTGCCACCTGGTTAAGAGTAATAATCTGATGTCTCAAGCACAAGGTCTTCCTGATGTCTAAAATACTGGTTTGCTTTGCCCTTTCGTCGTTCAATTATTTTGCTATTTTATCGACTCATGGTCTGGGCCTAATCCATCATTACACTCCTGTCTGTATTTACAGCATTTTACCAGTCTGTTTTTTCTGTCATGAACATTGATGAGTTGTGTTGACTTTCAGTCTTTATAACTGATTAATTAGACTTTTTTGCCAGTGCTACTATTCTGATGCTGCTATAGCTGATGGTTACTTCAGTGTCTTGGCTGAGGTCTACATGCGCCAAGAAATACCTAAATGTGAAATACAGAGGCTTTTGAGCCTGATCCTCTACAAAGTTGTGGACCCAAATAGACAAATCCGTGATGATGCCCTTCAGATGCTTGAAACACTTTCTGTTCGTGAGTGGGCTGAGGATGGTATTGAGGGCTCAGGAAGCTATGGAGCTGCTGTTGTTGGCAATCTTCCTGATTCCTATCAACAATTCCAGTACAAGCTTTCATGTAAACTTGCCAAAGATCACCCTGAATTAAGCCAGCTTCTTTGTGAGGAGATCATGCAGAGGCAACTGGATGCTGTTGATATAATTGCACAGCATCAGGTCCTAACATGTATGGCTCCTTGGATTGAGAACCTAAATTTCTGGAAACTCAAGGATTCAGGTTGGAGTGAAAGACTACTGAAGAGCCTTTACTATGTAACATGGCGACATGGCGATCAGTTCCCTGATGAAATTGAAAAATTATGGAGCACAATTGCTAGCAAGCCAAGGAATATTAGTCCAGTATTAGATTTCTTAATCACAAAAGGAATTGAAGATTGTGATTCAAATGCATCTGCTGAAATAAGTGGTGCATTTGCCACATATTTTTCAGTTGCGAAGCGGGTTAGCTTATATTTAGCACGGATTTGTCCACAGCGCACAATTGATCACCTGGTTTACCAATTGGCTCAACGGATGTTGGAAGATAGCATTGAACCAGTTGTGCCTAGTGCAACTAAGGGTGATGCCAACGGAAACTTTGTGTTGGAATTTTCTCAAGGGCCTGCAGCAGCCCAAATTGCTTCCGTTGTGGACTCCCAGCCACACATGTCACCATTGCTTGTCCGTGGTTCCCTAGATGGTCCCCTTAGAAATACTAGTGGAAGCCTGAGTTGGCGAACGGCGGGTGTGACGGGGCGAAGTGTCTCAGGCCCATTAAGTCCAATGCCTCCAGAATTGAATGTTGTTCCAGTGACCACAGGACGCTCAGGGCAGCTCCTTCCAGCACTGGTGAACATGTCAGGCCCCTTGATGGGAGTTAGAAGTTCAACAGGAAGTTTGCGGAGCCGCCATGTTTCTCGGGATAGTGGAGATTACCTGATTGACACTCCAAACTCTGGTGAAGATGGTTTACATCCTGGAGTTGGTATGCATGGTGTTAGTGCGAAAGAACTTCAGTCAGCATTGCAGGGGCATCAACAGCATTCATTAACTCATGCAGATATAGCGTTGATTCTACTGGCAGAAATTGCATACGAGAATGATGAAGATTTTCGCGAACACTTGCCTCTGCTTTTTCACGTCACATTTGTTTCAATGGATAGTTCAGAAGATATTGTGCTAGAGCACTGTCAGCATTTGCTTGTCAATCTATTATACTCACTTGCAGGCCGGCACTTGGAACTGTATGAGGTAGAAAACAGTGATGGAGAGAACAAGCAGCAGGTTGTAAGCCTGATAAAATATGTTCAGTCGAAGAGAGGGAGCATGATGTGGGAGAATGAGGACCCCACAGTTACAAGAATGGAGCTTCCTAGTGCAGCACTTCTGTCAGCACTTGTTCAGAGTATGGTTGATGCTATCTTCTTCCAAGGAGATCTACGTGAAACTTGGGGTGCTGAGGCACTCAAATGGGCCATGGAGTGCACATCAAGACATCTTGCATGCCGCTCACACCAGATCTACCGTGCATTGCGGCCTAGTGTCACAAGTGACACATGTGTATCTCTCCTTAGATGCCTCCACAGGTGCTTAGGAAATCCAGTGCCTCCAGTCTTGGGATTTATCATGGAAATTTTGTTGACATTACAAGTAATGGTAGAGAATATGGAACCAGAAAAGGTTATCCTCTACCCACAACTCTTCTGGGGATGCGTTGCCATGATGCACACAGATTTTGTTCATGTTTATTGTCAAGTGCTTGAGCTCTTCTCACGTGTGATTGACCGTTTATCATTCCGGGAGAGAACAACAGAAAATGTGCTCCTTTCAAGCATGCCTCGTGATGAGCTTGATACTGGTGGTGACATTGGGGAATTTCAACGAATCGATTCACTAGCATCATCCAGTGGGAGTCTGCCTACATTTGAAGGGGTGCAACCTCTTGTGCTTAAAGGGCTCATGTCAACTGTTAGTCATGGGGTTGCGATTGAGGTTCTCTCGCGAATCACTGTGCATTCATGTGATTCTATATTCGGGGATGCAGAGACAAGGCTCCTGATGCACATCACAGGTTTACTTCCCTGGCTCTGCTTGCAGCTCAGCAAGGACACAACAGTTGCACCTGCTTCACCACTCCACCAGCAGTGGCAAAAGGCTTGCTCTGTTGCAAACAACATTGCACATTGGTGTCGAGCAAAATCACTGGATGAATTAGCCACTGTTTTTGTGGCTTATGCCCGAGGAGAGATCAAAAGTGTTGAGAACCTCCTTGCTTGTGTTTCACCTCTATTATGCAACGAATGGTTTCCAAAGCACTCAGCTTTAGCTTTTGGGCACTTGTTACGACTATTGGAGAAAGGACCTGTTGAGTATCAGCGCGTGATTCTGCTCATGCTCAAAGCATTGCTTCAGCATACGCCCATGGATGCTTCTCAAAGCCCACATATGTATGCAATTGTGTCACAGCTGGTGGAGAGTACATTGTGCTGGGAGGCACTCAGTGTGTTGGAAGCCCTCTTGCAGAGTTGTAGTTCGTTGCCAGGTTCCCACCCACACGAGCCTGGGTCATATGAGAATGGTGCTGAAGATAAGATGCTTGCTCCTCAGACCTCATTCAAAGCTCGGAGTGGGCCGTTACAGTATGCCATGGGATTTGGGTTTGGGGTAGCTTCAACACCAGGCGCAGTAAGTGGAATTGAATCAGGAATCCCACCTAGAGAGGTGGCTTTGCAGAACACACGTGTGATATTGGGACGAGTACTTGACAACTGTGCCCTAGGGAGGAGAAGAGACTATAGAAGGCTGGTGCCTTTTGTAAGCAGTATTGGAAACCTATGATGACCGTATAATTAGTTTTAATAACTGTAAATGTATTCTAAATGCAGCACTACTGGAAATTTTAGGTACATGATTTGTAAATAGGCATTATAAATTAGTAGCAGTTTTTGAGCCAAAATTAGTAATTGTAGTATTTTTAGTCTCTATTTTGCAAATTATAGTAGTTTCATTGCATTAAATATCAAAGCGTTAGGAGCCATAGTACTCCAGATATTCATATAACTGGAGCTCTATTTGATTTAGAGCAACAACAAATGAAGAGGAAGCCTGTTTTTGAAATTGGTATTGCAAATTTGCAAGGAGTGCCTCTTCTCTAGGGAAACAAAATCTCTAAACATCCAACAGAAAGACGGGAAAAGACTCTGCTTTCTCAAATTCACTCCTTAATTAAGCTTGCAAATTTTACTTGAAACTAACAGTTCCAAACCCTAACTCGGGAACCTCAAATGTGCTAAATTGCATTTAACATCAAAATGGTTCATTTCATGATTCTCCTGGTAGAGACTTCACTTCCAAACAAAATTTACAAGCCTGTCCCGCACAAAGAGTTAACTTCATTCTAGAAAAGTTTATTTTCGAAAATTCAGCTATGCAATTGAATCAATCACAATGCATAAAGCCTGTAGAAGCAGGAAAAGCACACTGCAAAATGGCTATAGCTAGAAAAAGCAGCGGTCATTTTTATAATTTGATTCAGGTCCAACACAGTAAAACTAAAATAAAGCACAAACCAGAACAACAATCCACATAATACACAATCTGAAAGGGTTTAGGGAACGTGTATGTCTTTAGCAAAGTGATTTTATACATTTATCCGAGTGCTCATCTTATTAATACTTCAACTCATTACACCTTCCTAGAGGACTCAGGTTTTAAGTTCGACTGAATGATTCTGCAAATTAAGGTATCTTAGCTTAAAGATGACCTTGCTTCTCAGTTCATTTCACAGTATGAAGCAATATGAGAGATCATTCGCGAGGTGATGAGTTCTTTTTAATCAATGCATAGGCATCACTATATATGGCCACCAAGTTTGAGAATACAGCAAGGACAATCATGAAAATACACAAGATCTTGTCCTTCTTTGTTGCTATATCATGACGATTCCTGAAATACAAAGGTGAAAACAGATACTGATTGGCACCTGATCAAAGATAACAGAACGGTGATAGTGTGCTGATTCAACTATAACTATCAAATTTTACTTCAAGCCAATTAGTTACTATTGTTTCATAACATGGACGTGTTTTCAATTTTTCTTAGGTATATAGAATTTGGCATAATCAACCATGAACAACTAGCCTACATGACCTGTCTGCAAATTAGTACATACAAATTCATACTAAGAATTAAAATATATATAATAAGAAAAGAGTTGAACTTGCTAGTTCAAGTAATCAAGTCATAAACATACCTAAGAGTGATGGAAGCAGGAAAAATGAATCCAAGGCAAACCGCAGCAGTTGCTCCAGTGAATTGGAAAGCATCCCAGATGCTTGGAATGAAATTGGCACCCAAGAAGATCAGAGCGATTAGTCCAATGGTAATTGATGCAAACCTCATATTTTCCTGATGAAGAGGCCTTGCTGAGGGAAATAAGAGACCGTCCAAGTTGAGTCGTAAGGGATAAAAGACGATTGGAAATACAAGCATGAGATGAGCAGCATAACTAACACGGACAGCATCATTAAGCAGGGAACCAAAAGGGATGCCAAGGTCAGTATCAAAATTGGCAAGCACATCATCAAGAGTTCCATCACCAAATAGAAGAAATCCAAAGATGCTGGTCATTATATACACAATTGAGCACAAAGCAAGTGATGTTCGTACAACTGCTTTAATCTGAGTAGAGTCCTCAAGTTCATTATCTATGCTGTGAACTGTAAATAGAGCATTAAATCGATTAGTAATTGTCTGTATAATGATTCCAATTTAAAGGTAAAAAACAAAACACTAACTAAATATCTGTCCCCAAGCATCAAGTAGAATATTATCAATTAATTTTAAATTAACCAATCTTTATTAGCCAAGACCATTAATTTTAAATTGGTGCGTGTATAAAATAATACAAAGTTCTGATAAAAGCCATCACATTCAAGTGTACTTCATATTCTGGACGCCGGTACACAAATATGAAACCTAATCCAAGGAAATATATAAAATGAGTTAACTTAAGGGCAGCCAGCTTTGTTATCTTTCATAAGCAGAACAACTTAATTATTCTAAGAAATAATTCATAAATTCAAAATATAAAAGAGTAGTCTTTACAAAACTAACTGGCTTAGATACGGGTTGTAAGGAACTGGTGCTAAACTGAAACAAATTTACTTAGAATTTGGCAATGTTCATGATGATAGATCGGGTATATATTAAACAAAGAAAGCATTTCAAGCAGCTATTAGACAGTTAATACTATCTCGATATTAAATTATTAATGAACCTATTGCCACAGTTATGTTGATAACCTTTAAGAACAAAAGAATCCAGGTAACTATAATATAGCATACCATTGTAGTGGCAGATGTATGCAGTGACAAGGACAGGGACAACGGTAAAGAGTTTCCAAAATGATGTCAAATCAGTAACATCAGGTAGCAATCTGGGCATCATTATGCTTCCATTTATCAACTTGACAATTGTAATTCCCACAGTGATGACAAGGAAAACGACTGCTAGAGCAACTGATAAGGCAGATGTGAAGCTTAAAGAATCTGTAAACAAAAAATTTCACAATCATTCTCCACAATGTATGTGCTAGTATAAGTTGTACTATAACTAAATTGCTGATAAGGATATGGTGTCCAACTGACATGCCAAAGAGAATGATCCAAAATGGATTGCTGGTAAAGGAGCTCATTAGACCCCAATATTATATTACAAGCAGCAACATAAAGTAGTTTGAACATAAAAAAATTCAGATTGTTAGCATCTAAAACTGCTAAAGCTCATAAATTATTTATTTTAGTATATAGCCTAACACATAAGGAATCAAGATAAAAAATAATGACACTTTTCAATTAAGACAAAATACTGACCGATTCTCTTAAAGCAAGCGAGTGGAGAAAATATAGCAAGTGTTGTGACAAGAACGACAAAGAAACGTGCAGTGAACCAGTGTTCTCCAAACCACCCTTCAAGCACACCAGCATGGTGAACTCCACTTGAAGATGTTCCAGAAAGCACATCACCTTCAAATACCGAGACAGGAAAACATTAGCATTTCAGTCCTTTCCACAAATATCAATAACTACTTTCGTTATACCATCTATTAGGAATTAAAAACATGAATTAAACAATACCAGACTCTCCCATATTTGGTAAGATTAGGCAAACTGTCATAAATACACATATCAAATAGTTTTATGAGGAAAATTAGAGTGGAATGAAAGCATACCAATAATTATCATGTACACAATGAGTACACCAATGTTGTTAACCAACACAGCAAGTTGCAATAAAATCCTCCCATACTTTCCAAAAGCATCTCCCATAAGTCCTCCATAGGAAGCACACTTCCCTGCCCTGCTAAACCTAAGCAGCAGCTCAATTGAAGCCTCTGTCAAGAAAGCCATAAAGATGATCATGGCAATCCCAAGTACAAGACCTAACACTTTCATGGTAGCAGGGAGTGCCATGATTCCAGCACCAACTACAGTAGTTGACAAATTAAACACTGCTCCAGTAAAGGAGGCGCCATCAAACTCATCAAAACCTGCAGCATCCTGTTCCCTCTTGGGCAATAAGGGAGCATCCTCATTAATTTGTTTGCTCTTCCTTGACTTTGTCTCCTTCTTTGGAGCATGATTTTCAATTGTCATCTTCTTTAGCAACTTAAAAACTATTCCAAATACAGATTTCAGACTTCAATACAAAATCTACAAAGCAGCTATAGTAAAGTTAGAATATCTGTAGTTCATGAAAATTCAGAATTAGCTCCACAATTCTACAACTACTGGTGTAAGGAAATGAAATTCAAGAAATTTACAAACTAAATCATTTACTAACCTGTAATATCGGTTTGAACCGAATTCAAACTCGAGGCTTTTTTTTTAAAAACTCTACAACGAGCTTCTCAGCAGGAGGGGGGAAGATTGTTATACCCCAATGGCCCAGACAACCAACTTTGATAATCCGATCTGTCAATAACTAGATCTCTTTCAATATCAGCCAGTCAACTATGAAACGAACTAATAATCACAAGGCCTCAAAATTAAGCTTTGTCAACAAACTAAAACTTCAATCACAAAAATTAACACTAAATAATTTACAGCAGAATTTGAAATCCTTAAGATAAAAAAGAAAAAAAGAATCAAACCCAAGTCCCCAATCCCCAATACCTATGGCTGTTTTTCTTTGACCAATTTGTCAAAAACTATCACCCTTGAAATAAATGAAAACCCAGTGGGAAACAAATGAAGAAAATAAAGATTGAACCAGAAAGATGAAGACTTGGTAGAAACCCAAGAATAAGGAACAATACAAGATAGAGATTGTATTATAATCCTCAGTTCTTGAAGCCACGCAGCTTTAATTTATAAACAGCCAAAAGAGAGAAAGCTACACGGAACGACAGAAAAAAGTCTTCGAGTCTGTGCGTTTGTATGGACGGCAGACGTCCGATAGATACATACGAATTGACCAGTGAACAGAAGGTGAATTATTATGAAATTTCACACCAAAAAATTATGGGTCAAAAAGGCTTCTCAGATTTTTTTGGGGGGAATTACTGCTCATGGGGGCTTGTTGTCGATGGCCGAAAAAAATAAAAAACAGATTTTTCCCTTTTTAATTTGTTTAGATGGTTCTATTATATTGGAAAAAAAAAATGACAACTAATTATCATCAAATCTCAATTATTACCATACTTGCCTGAGTTTTGTTTGCTGGTAATGATTTTGAATTGAAAATTTTTCCTACATGGGAATAAGAAATAAATGTAGGGTCTTGTTTCTATCTTGTTGTACTTTTCTTTCCACCCACTTGGCAAAAACTAATAATTAAACGAGATTTATCATTTTGGTGTATAATCTATAGAAAGCAAGTAATCTCAATTCAAGAATATAGCTGTATTCAAAATCCCCATGAGTCCACCAAAAGAGAGAAAGAACGCGATATAGAAAATAATTTTCAACCTTTGCTAACTTGAAGAAAACAAATTACAGTAATTAGTAATAACTCTAATTTTATGGGCCAAGCCAAAGAGCTAATTGGGAAATAAAAAATCCTATTGGGCAATAAAATATGTGACCTAAAAAAATAAACTCTAATTAAAATATTTTTTTAAACTTTTCCTTATTAATATTGAACATCCTACAACAAATATTTTATTTTTTCTATATGAATATTGCTTATACAGAAATTATACAAAATACTTCTTGATATTTTCTTAAAGGATAAGAATTGAAACAAATAAGAAAATTAAATTTTATCTTAAGTCTTCTGGTCTAACACACTTCTGTGTCACTTTAAAAAAATAAAAAAATTCCTCTTTGCCTTATTAATTATGTCAAACATGTTAACTAATAACCATATTTTATAATTTTTCAAAAATAAAATAAAAAACTACTATGTATGCACAAATATATAAAGTATGCTTAATTATTAGGAATACCTCAAACTTTGAAATTACCACAATTTTTGCACTCTAATTTAAACTTTTTAATATTTATATTTTAAATTGGGAGAGTAATTATAAAGTAAATCTAAATTAAGAGTAGGGTTTTAAATAAAAAATTTTAAATGGTGGGTTAATTTTTACCAAGCATAGTGTAAAGCCACACACCACATCTAAAAGGCTAAAAAAAATTATAAACTCTTCGGTTTGGCAATTAATCACAGTTAAGACTCTTCGTCCCTCCATGTAGGTGCATTTAGTGAGGATTGAATCCAAAAACTCTTTCCACATGATTAGCATGCATTGCCAATTGAGCTAAATGTCATTTAACTTGCTGCTATTTTTGATTCAGAACAGTAAACATAAAGACATAGAATTAATCCAAAAATAAAAGAAAAAATGTTATTTATATAGCTATTCTTAAAGTAAGAATTTTATTTACCATTATTACTAAAATCAAAAAGAAAAAGATGAGAGATAAAAATAGAACTGGGTTGATGTAACCATGGAGAATGGATCCAAAAGAGTTGCTAATTTGGCAATTTTGTCCCCATTAATTGTAACCAATTAAAAATTTTAACATAAAGAAGAGACATTCTTTCAAAAAAAAAAAAAAAAAAAAAAAAAAAACATAAAGAAGAGACAATAACATTTGTGGTGGACAATTCACCAATGTTAATGTCATCTATTAGATCTCCAATTTCCACATCCTTAATGAATTTGTCTTCTTTGTCATTAGTTAGGCACAAACCAATAATCTTAAAACCCCTTTGTAAAAAATAAAAATAAAATAGCACATTCATTGTCTATTAATTATATTTATATGTTTCATAATTTTTTATTATAAATATGGGGCTGAGGTTGCACCACTTGTAAAGATTGATTGATTTGTGAAATATTAGGAATCCATGCCAAGTAAATAATTGATAGAATATATTTAAATATTAATAGGTTTTAACTTTTATTAATAATTATGTGATTCATGAAAAAGATCTATATCTAACTTACCGCGAAATCAAAATCAAGGAAGATCACTTTATTTGCCGCATCCTTTAAATAATGTTAAAGACTTTAATTGAATCATGACGTTGTAAATAGAAAAAATTAAATTAAGAGAGTCGCTTTCATAAAAAAATTTCTATAGAATCTAAAATCCGAATTAATCGCGGAGATTACTAAAATAAAAGAAAGTGACCTCATAAGGTGAATGTTGATCAAATTGTCACGTGCTTTTTTTTTTTTTTTT